>NW_027466100.1:4932500-4942500 GCF_046127955.1 Nelusetta ayraudi | reverse complement strand
ATGATCCAACTGTACTGCCACGTCCAGACGCAGTGTAGGCCTGTAGGCCTCTTGGACCTTCATGTGAACCACTGCGTGTTGACTGGAGGTGAAACATGACTGACTGCTGTCCTCCTACCTGGACAATGCAATCTCACTTTCATTCTGCTGCAGATGGCCATTTTCATTTTACACCGTCCAAATTTACAGCTCAGGGTGCTGGGACGAATTCCAAATTGTGTGCAGATACAGGCCTACACTTCAAATAATTATGAGAAAAATCCAACTTAAGGAGAGCACTTCCATTAGGAAATAGTCAACATGAAATTTCGTCTTCTACTGACACCTGCTGGTCAAATTGAATAGTTGCAAATATTGTGAACAAGTTGTCATCTAATTCTAATCCGAAACAATATGGCCATTCCAAGTGAAGTATTAAGACAATTAATCAGGTTTGTACTGCTTGATTGAACACATTCATCCCGTTCCAGTGCACTAAAACCCACTTCCCTTCAGGACCGTGTCAGCGAAGCCAAAACTTCCTTGAGTGACGTTGTGTCCCAGCATGCAATGCGAGCTAGCGATTCACAATACTATTCCATCACAAACATGGATGTAAAAAATAAAAATGGACGAAAAATGAAACTTCAGGAACAGCAACCATTGCAATACAAGCAGAACTGGGCCGAAGTTTTATATTATGTACACCATAATACAGCCTTCTGGTGGACAAGCCATACTATTTAATCAGTGTCTTCCTATGGCACTTCCGTGGGTAGAAACTCGTCGTAGAGGTCACGTGCTGGGTGCTCGTCACCCCACCAACCACCTCGGGGAAGGTCTAACAGGAGAAGCTTGCTGGCGGAAATGATGCACTACAAGTGGATGTGACGCTAATGAGTGCGATGGATGAGGTAGAGCAATGCTCCAGAACCCGATTCAGACTACTCTCCCTCCACTTTTTTTGTTTTGTATGAGCGTTTAAAAAAAACAACATAATGATAATCGAATAAGCTTTAGTTTATTAATCAGAATTAAAACAAGGTTGTAGATTTGTGATAGATGAGTTCCTTTGTTGTAGTTTGGCGCTTGAAAAACTATATATGGGATGTACCATGACCTGAGGGATTTCCTCATCCCATCCCAGCTTGGTTCTGATGCTGAATGTGAATGTATCTTGCTGTACATCCCACTGAGCTCCAAGGGCCCTCTCCATAGGGAGCTGGTCTCTGTCAAGGTTAAGTGTTTTTACCTCTTTAGCTCTCTGCTCTTCAGGAATGGCGGCCAGCACCGAGCGATGATTGCTCACCCACTTATTGAGCTTAAACCCACCTCTACCGCACAGGTCTGTTAGCTGCTGGTACAGACGTATTGCTTGTTCCACCGTGCTGACGGCCTTTAGACAATCATCCACATAGAAATTTTGACAAACAGTGTTTATAACCTCAGCTGGGAAGTCATGCTGATTGTCGTCGAATGAAGCACAGCTTGGGGATGACACTGCCCCAAAGATGTGGACCAGCATCCTGTGCTCTTGTAGGTCCTTTGTAATGTCCCCATCTGGCCACCAGAGGAAGCGTAAGAAGTTTACATCCTGGTTGGAAACTCTTACTTGATGAAACGTTCCCTCAATGTCAGTCATGAATGCTACAGGGCCTTGGCGAAAATGAAGCAGCACACCTAGCAGTGTACTTGTCAAATTGGGACCCTGCAGGAGCTCTTTATTTAATGATGTTCACTCACTTTCAATCTCACAGCCACTAAAAAACCTGATTGTGATTGAGAGGTCCTCAGCAGCCAATCACTGTTGGGAGTCCAGCCTTCAAACACTCCTCCTGAATCCACAGTCACATCTGTGAGCATCTGGAACTTTGGCCCTGATCCTCCACACCACACAACTTGGGATGACAGCGCCACCTACCTGTATCCTTTCAGCAGCCAGTCCATGCTCTGACCCGTTTCCACTGTGGCCTGTTGTGTCATCTGGACCGGAGTCTGGATCATCAGTGTCCAGGTTCATGGAATCTGTCAGAGTGCCGCCGTCCTGTGATGTAATGATAGAGAATCACTCTATTTATACTAATGCGCAGAACCACTAGAGTGTCATTTCTTCACTGCTGTCAGCAACAAGCAATTGGTGTCACACTGGTGTACAACACTTATGGGCTAATTAATAAGAAATTACATATTTATGAATCACCCGCAATGCCCAGATTGTTGCTGTTTATCTGCTGATATGAGCCGTCAACTGTTGCAATATAGAACCACGGGCAGGAAATTACAATTAGTGTAGAACGTATTATAATTTAAAAGTTTACTTATGGTAGTTCTTTAAAGAATTTAGCAGGGATGGAACAGGCTAACGTGACAACGTCACCTGTAACACGGTAGGAGCTGAACCTGCTGTCACGGCGAAAACTCCGTGTTACGTCCCGTCGAGGGGGACCGAGACGCAACGTGTGGGACACCTTCCCCCACTCCCAAGCCTCATTAATTTTTCACTGCAGTTGGCAGTTTCAACAAAAAACATTTTATTAATCAGTAAATGAAATAAACAAAACAACTTAACCGGTGGGCAGCAAATAATAAACCAAACTCCAACTAGCTCGCCTTAAGAACAAACGAAAGAAAGAAAGAGAACCCAAATACAGAAGGGCTAACCTCCCAACATACTTATTAAACATGAGAAAAGAGGGGACAAAGAAAATGGCAGCCCACCCCTACGGCTGCGTGCTCTAACACCGTTTCAGAAGTGACGAACTGCAGAGTTGGGAGCAGAGGAGAGATGACCGTCAGGCTGGCTTGACTGCTCCTCCTTCTCAGCCGTGGCGCGTCCAATCAGCAGCAGACATCCAGCAACCAGAATGTGACCTCGACGATGAGCTTCCACCCACGGAAGTGCCATAGGAAGACACGGCTTAAATAGTATGGCTTGTCCACCAGAAGGCTGTATTATGGTGTACGTAATATAAAACTTCGGCCCAGTTCTGCTTGTATTGCAATGGTTGGTGTTCCTGAAGTTTCATTTTTCGTCCCTTTTTATTTTTACATCCATGTTTGTGATGAAATAGTATTGTGAATCGCTAGCTCGCATTGCATGCTGGGAAACAGCGTCACTCAAGGAAGTTTTGGCTTCGCTGACACGGTCCTGAAGGGAAGTGGGTTTTAGTGCACTGGAACGGGATGAATGTGTTCAATCAAGCAGTACAAACCTGATTAATTGTCTTAATACTTCACTTGGAATGGCCATATTGTTTCGGATTAGAATTAGATGACAACTTGTTCACAATATTTGCAACTATTCAATTTGACCAGCAGGTGTCAGTAGAAGACGAAATTTCATGTTGACTATTTCCTAATGGAAGTGCTCTCTTTACGTTGGATTTTTCTCATAATTATTTGAAGTGTAGGCCTGTAGTTGATGACGAATCACGGTGTGCTAACGCTACTCAAACAGCTTCGATGAAAAAAGGGAGTGTGATTTGGGTTTGTGGTACATTATGACGATCTTGGACTTGCAAGACTGAGGCGACGGTTCAATTCCCATCAATGTGTATTATATATGTGTTATTTAGCTCATCTATTCTACATTTTAAATAGATCACATTTGACATCTAACCCACTGAACACTTACTATTGAACATATTTTTAAACTATGGGCTATTTAGTCTTGTTTTAGGATATAATATAATTCATTGCACAAACTGTCAGGCTAAGTATAGAGCTATAGTCTACTACAATCAGTCGTGCCAAAAAAGAGACATTGTCTTTATTTTTCATTTTTATTTTATTGTGTCAGCATTGAACCATACAAGCATGTAATGTTGTCCAACAAGAATGCATGGCGAATCAAATCCCAAACAACCTATGAAACAATGAACACGTTTCCATTGCACTTCATTTTATTGAGCACTAGATGACCTCCTCGAGCACTGTGTCATTGAAGCCTAGAGGAATGAACCATTTTTTGAAACAAGTGTCAACAAAGCCTCGATCGGCCATCACTACCTACGGCTGCGTGCTCTAACACAATTTCAGAAGTGACAAACTGCAGAGTTGGGAGCGGAGGAGGGACGACCGTCAGGCTGGCTCGACTGCTCCTCCTTCTCAGCCGTGGCGCGTCCAATCAGCAGCAGACATCCAGGACCGCACCTGCAAGGCGTCATCCACTCTCTCTCACACACACACACACACACACACACACACACACACATAGAGGCACCTAGACCACACCCCCTCCCTTCAGAACTAAACCCTATTGACATACCTACAAACAAAACTAAACAAGAAAAACCTCAGTTCCCCGAAATAAGAATTCCGCAGCTAGTCCACATGTACACGTGATAATGGACCTGCCAACACATTATCAACCCCCCTTCCTGTGGCAAATCTTGAGATTGAAGTCATGCAGGAGCAGAGACCACCGCATCTCCGGCTGGTTTGATTGCGCATCCTATCCAGGACCACGAGGGCATTACAGTCTGTAAAAACCTAAACCCAAATTAACATCAAGATGGGCATTGTCAGAAGGAGAGCCAAAGCTTCTTTCTTAACTTCCCGGAATTGACTCTGTATGCATGCTTGCTTAGTTGTGGCATGTCCCTCTACTTCTATGTCATGGTGCAAAACTGACGTACGGCGGGGGTGGTCAAAAAACAATAGTGGGTGGCTCTCAATTAATTTAACAATATCATGACGGGCTGATGCAGGCAAATGGGACAAAAACGAGCTTAAGTTATTCATAATTTCAGAGTTTCCCAGGCGCGCCGAAGGAACACCGATTTTTATTTTATTTTATTTATTTATTTATTTTTTCAATGAGCCCTCCCTCCGCCAATGGGCACGGAGGCTCAGGCGACACATTTTTCCGAGCAACGTAACGCCCGGTTCACACTGGACGGGGAAGCGCCACGAAGCGCCACAAAGCGCCGAGCGCTTCCATTCGGCGCCCACGTTAATCAATGTGGTGGTTCACAGTAGACGCGAACAGGCACGCGGCTCGCGGCATGCATTTGTTGTTTCGGCGTCTGCTCTATTTCGTGCGTGAGCCGCGAGCGATCCTCGTCTACAGTACAGGAAGTCGCTCAATAAAAACGAGAAAATCCGGTGAATTTTCAAAATAAACTAATTTCAAAATAAAAACCGAATGACAAATTCGATCATATATCATATTTGTATGTTATATTTGTCAGTACATTGTATCAGAGTGCGAGAGAGATTAAACACACACACACACACACACACACACACACACACACACACACACACACACACACACACACACACACACACACAGATAGAGGCACCTAGACCCACCCGTGGGTCATAACACTCCGTGTGGATCTTTTCACTCTGGCATTGAAAGGGGGTGCTAGCGCTAGCCGTTTGCTAAGCTATGTACAGACAGCACCACCGCTTGCCGAACCACATAGTCACACCGTTTATATACAACAACTCGTCATCAATATCTCTAAAGTAGAAGTCAAGAACTTTTTTCAAAAACGATAACTAACTCAAACTTTTTTGTGTGTTTATAAAAACAAACTAAAACAAACTTAAATTGAAGTCATATTTCACTTCGTTTACGTCTGTCAAATGAATATTTGCCCAGGAAAATCTTTTAGTTTTATGCAGCAGCACCTAAATGCACGTCGCGTTCTGTGACGTCACCCCTCTTTCACAGCAGTATGTTGACGCGCGACTCGCGGCGGGAAAGTCCGATATGCCACAGTAGTGAACATGTTTATTGAGACTGGGAAGTAGACACGACAGTTTGACTCAGTTGACTCAAATATCCTGTGGCGATGAGAGTGGTTATGGCTATCTGATAAAGCAAGATTTAATATTGGGAATTTAACAAAATGAAAAGGAACCGACAACGCCACCCTGGGAATTTCACCCAGGGAGTTCTACTAAACACAAAAGTAATAATTAGGCACACAGGTAAGTTCTACGAGGAAGGAGTAGGAGACGTGGTTCAGAATGTTTAAAATATCAAACCAACTTTTATTCAACATTTAAAAATAAAAGGAACAAACAGACCAACACTTAAAACGGAGCTACTGAGCTCCTTATTCTTGGTGTAGAAACTGAGGCTTACCGATGAGGGGGCCAAACGGGGGAGGAACCAAAGAAAACAAGGAACACCCCACTCACACGTGACACACCTGCAAAGAAAGTGAAGTGCAAAAAAAAAGAAGAAAACAACCATAATCCCGGGTCACAGCACGCGAAGGGGCCCACCACCCGGGACAACGCCACCACCAGCAGCTCTCAGCGACTACAAAAGAAAAGATAAACAGTTGGTTACTAAAAGTTCCCTAAAATCTGTCACATGTACTGAAATAGCAAGAAAAACAAACAAACAATGCAATCACACACACACACACACACACACACACACACACACACACACACACACACACACACACACACACACACACACACACACACACACACGTTCCCACCAACCACGCACACGCATACACGCACACACACCACTGTGGCTGGACCGGCGACTTGATAGTGTAACGTCTGTTGTCTGAGGGTCAGCAGTGGCGACGTAAGCAAACGAAGAAAAACACAACGAGAACGGAAAAACAACAAGTAAAACCAAGGCGGGACGGAAGCAACATGCACCGTCCACCGTCTGTACGGGGCGGCTAGCACAATCAAGTGCGGGCGAAGCGGCAGTGTTCCTGCACTTATCTTATAGGACCGAGTTTTGGGCCACAGGTCTTGATCACCAAGCGTCCTCCAGGTGAGGAGAACAACGAGGAGGCTCTGCGCAGCTTTGTGCTCGTAGGCGGCTGTAGGGTGCCGGTGAGGTGTTCAGGAAGCACTGTAAAAAGAACGGACAGGTGAGGTACTACGTACCTATGCTAATAAGCCATAATAATTTAAATGCTAAAATGTCCGCACCTGATCCTCTTACAACTCGGGCACACAAAGCGGATGTTCAGTGACCCATTGACCACAATGGACCACTAAACAAAGCTTTTAAGAAAAATGCGAAATGAAGCCACTGAGAGCTAAAACAACATGCAAACAATGCCACAGTGCAGCTTTTCTCAAACGGGTCAATTTTGAAATCATTTTAATCAACTCTGTCTTCATTGATCAGAAGCTTTTTGCAGATTTGGAATTAAAACATTTTAACTGCAGGAATCATAAAATCGTCTCATCAGTGACGTTTATAGAGCCATTCAAAAATTGAATATGTGCTGAACAGACAAACGGAGGTGTAAGAGGCCTGTGTGACCAGCAGGGGGCAGCAGAGGACCGACAGCCGCAAGTTCCTCCTCAGAGAGGCCTGAGAAGGTTCTGCACCTTCAGCTCCTCCAGGAGGTCCTCAGCAAAGTGTCAGAGTTTGTTGGGGTTTTTTTACCTCGGTCGGCAGAGTCAAAGTATTAAACTTGTAGCCAGGGGGCACTGCAGCTCACTCAACACCTACAAGGTTTGAAAAGGATATTGAGTGGAATTCATCTGGAATGAAAAGAAAAGCACAACTACAGTAGAAAAACTGAACACAAAGACGCACAAAGTTTGAACTACACACTGATTTTCTTCTTCTGTTGATTCAAATTAATTTGACAGAAATAATATCTGAAAAAATAGAAACCAAATGTTAAATTTCGACATTTAAAAAATGGACAGATTAATTTACACCCAGTAAGATAAGAAGATATTTAGCTCTCAGCCAATTAGAGCTGCTGCTCCTGTGTGTGTGCGTGCGTGCGTGCGTGCGTGCGTGCGTGCGTGTGTGTGTGTGTGTGTGTGTGTGTGTGGATGTGGTGGTGTGTGTACCTGAATGTGGGAGTGGGTGTGTTTAAGTACGTCACTGGAAGTAGCCTGCCAATTAGTGCGGCCTCCGAGGCCGCAACCGCCCCACGCCAGCGACAAGCCCGGGGGGGGGGGCCCGGACACGGCACACCCGCCGCAATGCCGGCCAGGAAGAGGCCCGAAGCAGCAGGCCCCCGGACCGGAGGGCACCCGCCCCACGAGCCAGGGCAAGATGACAGGGAGGCAGATACCCCAAGGAGAAGAGACACCACCCGGGGCGAACAGACAGCAGAGCCCGGCCCCCAGACGGGGGCCCCCCAGGGCAAGCGAGACCGGACTCATCCCCATGACAGGACCCAGCCCCTTCACCCACCGGGAGGATCGGTACCCAAGGCAGGCCTGGGCACCCAGAGGCCCCCCCCCTACGGACCCAGTATGGCGCATCGCCGCAAGTGGCGAGGTCCCCATAGGCCCAGCCGGTCTCGCACCCCTGGGGCACCGGACTGCACAGGGCCCATCCAGAGTGGGAAAGATGCCGGATCCCGCCCCCGCTAGCAGGCCGACCCCACTGTGTGTAGGGGTGTCAGTGTGTGTATATGTGCACTTGCTGGTGTGTTGAACTATGGTGCGTTTAAAATGGAAGGGTGGTAAGGCCCTGGGGCAACCACACTGCTGCTGAGCAGGGCGGCGGCCGCAGTGCACGAACCACCCCCCCAGGCCCTAAGTGTCTATAATGCTATTAAGATTGGAGAGGGTCTTAAGGCCAGAAGGCCGGGCAGCGACCACCCAAGACACAAATCCGCCGAAACAGAAGAAAATAAATAAATAAATAAATTAAAAATTTAGGAAAAAAACAAAGAAAAAGAAAAAGAAAAAAAAACACCTATTATGTGACCAGGGGGGACTCCCGGTCAGGGCGCCCCCTCAGCGACATCGGGGCCGGGGACACCACAGGGATCCAGGAGCCAAAGGGGGCCCGCCCCCCACCGCACCGCACCACCTGGGCACACAGGAGCGGTAGCCGGCGAACGCGCAGCCCCACCCCAGGCATGCGACCCCACCGCGTACGATCCAGCGCCACTCCCCAGACACAGGGACGGACCAGCCCTCCCACCAACAAGGGGGCCCCCAGACCAGAGTCAGGGACCCCCCCCCCCGGAGCACCACCCCTGGAGCACCACCCACCAACCACCAGGCCCAGCCCCCCGCGTGGTAGACATCCCCCGCCGGGGCACCCAACCCCCGACCCCCCACCAACCCGCAAAGCAGCCGAACCCCCCACGCCCAAACCCCCCAGACCGCACCCGGTCCGCGGCAGCACGACCACGGCTGCCCACATCAACCAGCAGCCTCAGCTATTGATTGATTACTCGTTAGTTCTCGGATGAAGCAGACATTCCTACCAAGGAGGTGTGGTCTAACAGTAAGTTGCTATATTGTGCAATGTGCAGGTGTTGTTTTGTTTTCCAGTTTGTGAGGATTTTTTTCTTAGCGATAGATAAGGAGGTCATCAGCATGCGAGATTCTGCCTTATCTGATGTGATATCACTGAGGTCCCCTATGAGACAAAAAGAAGGAGTGGCTGTGATGTTGTAACCAACCTGTGCTGATAGATCATTGCATACTACGTGCCAGAATTTATTTACTGGTGGGCAATGCCATACAGCGTGTAGGTAATTATCTGGGACATTAACTGTGCAGTGTGAGCAGGTCTGAGAGGCGGTCATGCCCATCTGAAACATCCGCTGTCCAGTGTAGTGGATCCTGTGGAGTACTTTAAAATGTATTAATTGTAGAATAGGTTGTTTTATCAGTGAAAAGGTGTTCAGGCAGATTGTTCTCCAGAAATTAGAGTGAGGCTGGAGAGACAGGTCTCTTTCCCACTTAACAATTGGGATAGAAATAGTGCGATCTGTATTTGTAAGCAACTCACTCCAATAGAACTGCACTCGTCCTTCTCTCACATTACATTGGATCACAATGACCAAACAACACAACAAAGACAATGATGCCACTGTGCTGCCACATCCAGACTCTGTGTAGGTCTGTAGGCCTCTTGGACCTTCATGTGAACCACTGCGTGTTGACTGGAGGTGAAACATGACTGACTGCTGTCCTCCTCCCTGCACAATGCAATCTCACTTTCAATCTCACAGCCACTAAAAAACCTGATTGTGATTGAGAGGTCCTCAGCAGCCAATCACTGTTGGGAGTCCAGCCTTCAAACACTCCTCCTGAA
>NW_027466100.1:4855000-4930000 GCF_046127955.1 Nelusetta ayraudi | reverse complement strand
TTTCTGTTATTATATTCTTATTTTAATTTGGATAATGGTAACTGCTTCCATATAAAACAAATACATCCATAAATATATACAATGTGA
The DNA here is from genome assembly GCF_046127955.1 of Nelusetta ayraudi. Classification (NCBI taxonomy): domain Eukaryota; kingdom Metazoa; phylum Chordata; class Actinopteri; order Tetraodontiformes; family Monacanthidae; genus Nelusetta; species Nelusetta ayraudi. Next base: position 4,929,913 of record NW_027466100.1, on the reverse strand, counting down.
GAATTGTTTCTTGCAAGAGCTGTACTTCAACCCATGACCATCGATAAAAGTGTACACATCTAATCGTAAACAATCTGCTGCAACCTGAATTTCCACTTCTGTGTCTATAAACCAGTCACAGCTTGACTGATGGCTCTGAAGAAGCAGTTTCCATCAGCCTCTACATTCTCATTTGTACACGGCGAACCTAATGGCCATTGCAATCAGAAATTGGAAAACTCGCACGGTCCAAATGAATCTTCAAGTTTTTGCAAAGGTCTAAACAAACATCAACATCAAGGGGAGAGAAGTTACACTCTTCATTGGTCACAGCACTGACAAACTCTACGTCAGAATTATCCATGTCAAAGTGAGGAGTTTTGCTCTTCTGAAGTGACTCACTGTTGCCAGCTGGTGCTGGAATTTTAAACCGCGACCGGTTTCGCCTTGATGAAAAGAACCATGCAGAACCTTGGCTAATCTAATACCAGTGCCATGATCTGCCACTGCATCTTCACTAGTACTAACTGATGATGGATCACAAATCACATGTGCGAGGCGTAGAACGAGCGGAGCAGTCAAAGGCAACAGAAGAAGAAAGAAAAGCCTCCTTAGCTTAGTTGATCTTCTGTGTTGCCTCCTGGACGGTGCTGGCCTCCTCTGGCTTGGTGCTGGCAACCACGGGAGCCACAGGAACCACGGGCACAGCTCTGGTCATCTGTGGCGTCGCCTCCACCTGATTAAAATAAGAAAGATGTGATTTTATGCCAATAAACATAGAAAGGAAAACACTAGGCTTTACACGATCACGATTTTTGTGCCGATCACCGATCAGTGAGTTTAAATAAACTGATCACCGATCCGATCACGTTAGGGGCAATAAATACTTGTTTCTGTACACCCCTTGCCTTCTCACGAGCACAGTCTAAAGTTGTTTGCTTTAGCATCCGTTTCAGAGTTTGCTTTTATTTTTCTTTCTCCGCGCTGCGTTTCTTAAACTCGACATGCTCCTCCGTGTGTATCTTTTCCAAGTGCCTGATTAAATTTGTGGTGTTGAAATTTTTTGCCAAAGTTCCCCCGCGAGGTACTGTAGCGTTGCATATATTGCAGATTCAAAGAAACTTTATTGTCCGTCACATAGCGACAGTACTCAAAACAGGAAGAGGCACGAAGACGAAAATGAAGGTTTTTGAATCATGAATCATTAGCTCTCGGTGTTATGCCTCGGCCTAGGGGGAACCAGGACACAACATAAAGGCTCCCCCCCTTCTCCCAGCTCTCAAATTAGACAAAGGTGCTTCATCCACAGGATGGTTTTTATTAAACGTCACCATCATTGCACTGGCGTCAGGGAGGGCATGGCCAAAACAACAAACAAAATGGCTCTCTTATGGATCTTACCTATGAAGAAAACAATCAAATAAATGACAGTCAAACTAACCTCCTTAACTAAAACACAGGAGAAAAGGGTCACAACACAAATGGCTTCCCTCCCCTACGGGCTACGTGGACACAAGGGAACTGAAATAGATTACAAAACAGAATTGATGGCTGAACACAGAATGCTGCTGCTGCGGCACATGGCCTCTGGTTGGGAGCTGGGAGAAGGACAAAGAGACCGAGGTGTTGAAGTCCTCCTCCTTAAATATTGGCACCAGCCAATCACCTTTCCGCACCTGGAACAAGCAAAAAAAAGGGAACACAGGATCTACTGCGCCATCTAGTGCCCAAACGGACACACAGCAGACAAAAGGAACTGACAACAATGTAAACCCAAATCTATACATTTACATAACACTCGGATACAAACAAATAAACATGTCGATGCTGTGAAACTACTTTGGAGGAAATGAGACAGATTAAAAAAGTTTCAACACGACCATGACGTCATTGATCGGTGATTCATGACATGACGCCCGATCATGAACGTTTCAAAAAATGCCAAATATCGGCCGATCCGATACAGCCGATAAGATCGGTGTAAAGCCTAGAAAACACACACAGGTGATGAAGTGGAAATGAATAAGTACAAACCTGCTGCACTGCTGTGACATTGCTGGAGGCAGACTCAGTCATGTGGACAGTTGAACGTGTTGCCCACACCTGCAAATACAAGGACACAAAGTAACGTTTAAAGAACTGCATTTATTGTCCCATCACAAAGATGCACACAATGAAATACACATATCCCAAATACCAACGACGATATGTGACTGAAAAAGAAAAAAATACCCATAAAAAGGAAAATGCCTATGATCTTGCATTTATTCCAAAACTTTGTATAATGTACAAACAAACGTGCACTGCACAAGCAAACATATTAAAGTGCATGAACATTAATAACTTTCATGTAAACAAGGACAGTGCTTTCTGGTAATGTAAAGTCAGTAGCAACTTGTCTTATCTCAACTTGGGGACTTGGGATATACAAACCGACGGGAAGATGAAAGAGGGAAAAAAATCCTTTCACTGCCCCGATTCTGAAAATCAATAAAAAATGATGCAGACAAAATAAATAAATAAATAACCGCGTCCCCAAAATATACGGGACAAAGTGAAGTGCGTCCACCATCAGTTCATTACGGGACAGGCTTTTTAGTTTCCAAATATGGGACAATCGTGTATTTTACGGGAGGGTTGGCAACCCTATCTAGACCACAGACGGAAATTAAATGAGGTTTTGTCATTTTCCCTAAAAAACGGGACAAATTGTTTCCCGGGAGAGATTTTGTCTTTCCCGGGACAGGTGGACAGGTGGTCTTTGGAAAAAAATATTGATATTTGCCGTCAGTGTATCGATTATTTATTGCAACAGAAAGGACAACAATATATTGCAATATTGATTTTTTTTTTTTTTTCACCCACCCCTAGTTGATAAGTGTATGAATAATTGTGTGAATGTTACCCTGGCAGCTGGGGAAACCCTGCTAGATGACTCCATGACGGTCTCCATGTGGTCCAGCAGCACAGCCTCACTGAACCACACGGGATTGGACGGGATGTCTGTGTGAAATGCAGTCTCAACAGCTGTTGGTACTGTCTATAAAAAAAAGAGGAGAGGAAATCAGAGTCAACTTAGGATAAGTGTTCATTTTTAAAATAAAAAGTTGCACTGTTTGACAAATACACGATTTGGGGGGGGGGGGAAGAGGGATGAACAGGTTACCTCAACCTCCTGTCCAACAACAGTCCATTCAGGAGCAGGTCCATACACTGGCATGTGGACAGGACCTGTCACAACCACTCTGGGAGACACCCTGGGCGATGATTGGTTGTGGCACAACACCCCTGGCCTAGGTGAAGGGGGTGCGAGCTGATGGAGCACTGCAGCATGCAGACGCTCCACCAAAATCAGTCCTGAGGTGCACCTGAACAGAAAACAACATGTTAACACATATTTGTCATATCAAATGAAGAGCAAGTAAGGCTGAAGAAGGCAAAACTTACACCATCATAACACCACCATGTACAGCTGACGAAGGGGGAGGTGATCGGCCATATACACAAATGTTACACCTGGAAGAAGTGTCACATAATCAATTATGTAATCACACAATTCTAAGAAATATCTGTTAGCACAGTGTCACTGAAGAGAAAAAAATACAACAAAAATATGTATTTTACACACCCATGCGTGCAGCAACACGATGATATACTTGACGTAGCGCTGTTTGTAGTTCTGGCTTGACAGTCAGGCGAGGTGGAAAGTCAAGCACAAACACCTACAAAATAGTTGTATAAAAAAAAAAACCCAAACAAACATAAAAATGCAAAATAAATTCATGAATATTCTTGTTATTGAACTATGGATCATGGAATTACTTGATATTGATAAAACAAAGTGGCGATGACATTCATGTGTTCAAATTTGTTTGTCACAGCAGATAAACAAACCTTGGGCCAGCGGTCCAACACAGTTGCCAGTAGCGCAGCAAAATCCTGGGCGGAGTCTGTTACAAGCCCGTGATCAAGGTTGTTGCCCGGGGAGAGAACACAAAACCATCCACAAGTGGACAGAGATGTGAGTCTCCCACCACCAGAACAAAAACATAAAGAAACTCATGGCTTGACAAAATCACGACCCATACCTTCTTGTCTGGTTGCTGGGCCTTAAGAACGAACTTGCACTGTTTTGTCAGTCAGGAGCAAAACGGGCCATCTTCGCACCCAGGTCGCTGACCAGTACCGCGCCCTGTGTAAATTGACAAAAAAGAAAAATCTAAATATGTTTTTGTAAGATTTATTTGGAATACAACATAACAACACAGGCAGAACATGAAATCATGAACGTGGAAGTACTCACGACGTTCAAAGTCCTTCCGAGGTGGAAAAGGTGTCCAATCCCGTTTTTGCTCCAGGCGTCGTTTCATGGCCAGAGAGCGACGGAATGCCTTGGTGTTCGGCATCTGAACAATGAAATGAAAGATTGTGTCATTTTCAATCAAGGACAATGATAACACAAGTTTACAGAAAAAAGTGATGTTTTCTCACACACGACATCAAAACACAGAAAGGTTTCTATACCTTTGCAGCTGGAGACGATGAGCTTAAATCAATAAAGCAAAAGAAAATGTGTATGTGTACTCTTGGACCCTAACCCTAATGCCATACAAGTCTATGGGGTGAAATTTCAACTTTGTCCTATAGATATGGGGCCACTTGCTTTTTCATCAGGAGCCCCCAAGAAGCACCCACGCCAAATTTGGGGCTTCTAGTACTTGAGGAACCCCGAAACCCTAACCCTAATTTCAGCTAACCCTAACCCTAACCCTAGTTTCAGCCTTATTGTTAACCCTAATTCAATGCAAGTCTATGGGTTGAATTTTCAACTATGTCCTAGAGACATGGGGCCACTTGCTTTTTCATCAGGAGCCCCCAAGAAGCGCCCACGCCAAATTTGGGGCTTCTAGTCCTTGAGGAACCCTGAAACCCTAACCCTAATTTCAGCTAACCCTAACCCTAACCCTAGTTTCAGCCTTATTGTTAACCCTAATTCAATGCAAGTCTATGGGGTGACTTTTCAACTTTGTCCTAGAGACATGGGGCCACTTGCTTTTTCATCAGGAGCCCCCAAGAAGCACCCACGCTAGATTTGGGGCTTCTAGCCAATGAGGAAAAATTTGGAGCAGACACGAAAGGGTTACAGCTGAGAAGGCACTTAAGATCCTCAAAGGACTGTTGCCACTCACTAGACCAAACAAATGGTTTCAATGGACTGGTTAATTCTTCTCTCGTGGCCGGCAGCTCCACTGCCTTAGTGCTGGAGATGAACGCTCAGGGGCGCCGCCAGGAATTTTGGGCCCCCTGAAAAAAAACAAAAACAAATGGGCCTCCTTTACGCAACGCTTGTCAAAAGCTTCACATCACTCAAAAAATACAGTATAGTTCAATAATAGTGCTTGAGTCCATCTTGACAGTGTCAATGTATTTTTATTGTGAATTCTCCACAAAGCAAACTCTTAACATTTATGAATGATTCATGAAAAAACACTTGATGTCTCTCGGACAAAGTTGAGCTTTGACCTTCATAGACTTGCACTGCATTAGGGTTTAGCGATAAGGCTGGAATTAGAGTGAGGGTTTTGGGGTTCCTCATGGGCTAGAAGCCCCAAATTTGGCGTGGGTGTGTCCAGGAGGATCCTGATGAACCTGAAAGTGGCCCCATGTCCCTTAGGACAAAGTTGACCTTTGACCCTCATAGACTTGTATGGCATTAGGGTTATCGATAAGCGATACAAACCTGGTGAGTTTAAGACTTAGTGACTCTACGTACATGAATGTATGGGGTACCCCGTCCTTACCTTGTTCCAACCTTCCCTCCACAAACCTGGCTGTCCAGTGCAGAAGTCAAAGTGAGAGAGAGAACAAAGAAGGAGGAGGGCCTGTGACGCCGCTGCTGATTGGCTTGTTGGTCGGTTGAATGAGCCAATTCTAGAGCTCCCCTCGGTGTCCACACACTGCAAAATATATCTAAGAAATAGACACTTAATTTGAGAAAGAACAGGCTAGAAACAAGTCAAATTATCTGCCAATGCAGTAAGATATTTAGACTTGGTAAGATTTCTTAAAATAAGAAGATATATCTAGGCATTTGAAGAATGGAAAAACTCTTGAAATAAACAGTAAAGCACTCATTCCAAGGACTGTACTAAGTCAAATAAACTTGATACTAGCTTCTCAATTCTTTTTTCACGTTTGCTTCTTTCTTAATTTGAATGAAAAGATCTTAAAACCAGACCTACTAACAGTGCAATTCTTCTTAATTTAAGTGTTCACAATATTAGCTTTTTTTTTTCTCAAAATGAGACAAAGCATCCACCCCCCCTACGCCCATTCCCCCCCCCCCAAAAAAAAAAAAATTCAGCAAACAGAATTAATATTGTCAACAACTATTTATTCACTTAAATTGCTGACAGTGCCTTCACTGCCTTGTAATAAAAATGTCACTAAGGCATTGCATCTTAAAACAACCTCAAGCAATCATTTCTAGAACGCAAGTAACAATTGTTACAATATTCACCGTCATCATTATTGAATATTGATTCAGATTCCCTGACACTCAGTTACACACAAAAAAAAAAAAAACAGTATGGGGACAGCATATAGTGTTGTGTTCCTATCACCACTGATAACATGTTTGTTCCAACAGACTGCCACCCACCCTCAAGTTACAACTACCAGGGGAGTGTATCACTACCTATGCCTAGTACACAGCTCTACTCCCCAATAAAATCTTTCCATTCTGCCATGGTCTTTTTTGTATGAGGCTGTGGTGTCTCACTCATGGATAGTGTCCTGTAGCACTTCTGTCTGAATGACAGAGAGAAGGGTTGCCACACACTTTTGGATATGTGAGGTGCAGGGCATAGTAGTAACCCATCAGATGAAGCAGACCGTCACTCAAGTCTTCCTTGGCAAGCGTGGTGGCGGGAGTGGCTCCAAGACAGATGAGACAGCGGGTCCCATCAAACAGCAACACAGGGATGCAGAAAGACCTCTTCTGCGAGTACATTGTGGGATCTTCTGTTGGCTAAAGAAAAAGAAGAAGGAAACACCACATCCATGCATGGAACTATGAAGTGTTGAATGTGAGAAAATGCAAACAAACTTTCACCTGAATGACATGAAGCAGTGCCTCACTGGCATGTCCCAGCTTCTTCGGTGGTGGACTTGGTGAAGGAAAGAGTGTGGGGAGTGCCCTGAGCAGCGCGATGGAATATTCCACTGGAATAGAACAAATCAACTTTGAGTTCAAAGTTAGTCTTCCTAAAAATGAGTCTTAGGTTTGTGTTGATCACCAAAAAATCGTATTTTTTCAGCATGAAGAGTATTACCATTCTGCATCTATTCATTCAGCGCAACATAAACCATCCTATGTCCAAGGAAACAGCTACACAGTCAATTAGAGACACAGCAAAATGACTCACCTACATCCAGCATTATGCGTGGCTTCATCACTTCATTTTTTTCCAAACACCATAAAATTACACATTGGTGCAGAAGTCTTCCCATCTCTTTTTTTAGTTCATCAATGAATTTTCTGTTGCCCTTATCCAGAATGCGCCGCAGCTCATTCATCGCCTATAATGCAAGTCAGTGTTAAAATCTGCAAAAATGCTTACTTTTCATCATAAACCAAAACAAGTTAATCACTTACATGATAAAGATCCTTGACACATGGATATGCATCCAGGATCTTTGTTGGCCTTGTCCTGTTCTTTCAGAACATCACTATCAATGAAGGATCTTCTTGCTTGAAACTGCAGGTCAAGAATTTGGGAGACAGCATCTTGGTTGGGTTTTGGTTTCTTGTACAGCTCCTGCAGGGTCTGATAATGTCTGGCCTGTGCTGTCAGACCATCTTTGGCTGATGAAATGGAGGAGACAAATCAGTAAATCAGTCAAATGGATGAAATTGTTTGGAGCATCAAAATATATCAAATGACAATTCAAATGTAAAAATGCCTGTGATATATCATGATATCCAAAACTATCATAACATTGCCTAGCTTTCATACATTATCATTATTATTAAAATGGACATGTTTCTACTTACGTGAAGTGTGGCCATTATCAGAACTGTGCCCTGGTGTGTGACACAAAATAATTGTTGATCCACCAATTGAGTCTGCATCATGATCTTCTTCTTGGTCACTTGCTGAGAAGTCAATGTGATGCCTTTTCTTCTTGTGGCCCCTCTCTGGTGAATCTCTTGCGAAGATTCTTGTAAGTGCTCGCCTGTGGTAAATAAAATTTCACTCATTGAAAGAACAAATAAAGATGGAAAGTGAACATGCACAGATAAAAAAAGTATCAGCCAAAAATAACCACACGCTTCAAAATCTAAGTGCGCAAAATAACATAATCACTTACATGTTTCATTGTTTTGTCTTAATCCTTCAGCATGGGATAATACTCCACGAGTCTTTTAGCCATTGCAGTGACTTCATGCTTAGAAGGGTACCGGACCCCCTCTCCTTGCTGACTGGCTCTCAAGATAGAAATCATGCTGGTGACAGTGTTTCTCACCAGCCTGCGTCTCAGCTCTTTGAACATGACACATTTCCCCTCACTGGCAGTGCGGGCCATCTGGAAGTAGTGCTTACGAGCTTGTGAAGAGAGAGAGAGAGTGAGAGAGAGAGAGAGAGAGAGAGAGAGAGAGAGAGAGCCTTGTCTGGTACGGTGGAATTCTCAGCCGAGAGGAAACCAGATCCAAAACATTATGAACAAGAGAGAAACAATAGACACAATTAGGAAAAAAGAAAAAAAAAGTGTTATGCTCGATGTTTTCAGAGCAAAGTAGGTAACCAATCACATCTACACTAATAAGGGCCCAAATCCGTTTCCTCCTGAGAAAGTGTTCTGGTCCAGGAAAAAGGTCTCTCAAATCATCACGACTGAGGGTGTGGAGCAAGACTTCATCGATGTTGGCAGCTATAAAGACAGTCCAATCATTAACAAACCTTTTACACTTAACAACTCATACATTTTTTTAACTAATGAATTTAATTCAACTTGACAAGTCAAACCAAGTTTGTTTTGTGCCAATTTCTGTTATCAGAATTAATTGTAAATGCAATTCAGTTTAGACATTTTGTCTCAAATTTGTAAAATACTTCTTTTTGAAATCAGTGTCAGCATACAGTTATTTTAATTACTTAGCGGACCAATCAAAGTCATGGAAATTTTTTCATACCTACACATGACATACCATTTAAAATTGATACTGTGACATCATCCAGCTCATCCATTATTGGCCCCGGTTTGGATGTCCATTTAATTTCTCCTCAATCTGGCAGGGAAAAAAAAATCATCATATTAAGGTCACAATTAGGACAAGCTAGCCTTCCGACTCAAGATCCGTTTTTTTACAATGCCCATCTGCCATGGATCCCAAAGTTCCCATGCAATTAAAAGTTGTGACACCTTATCTGAATGATAACCCTAGACAGCTCAACGGATTGCTAGTCATACAGACAACAATCAAAATTGGAGTGAAACTTGTAACCACAATGCCTGCAACATGGTGGTACTTATGGTAATAATCAACAAATACCAGTGTTCTTCGTGACAAAATGACAACATCTGATAGGATTGTGCCACCTTGAACTGCAATCAACTTAAATATTGATAAAAACAAGCAAATTGTACCTAAACTACATCTTCAATCAATCCAATTTGAACACCCTCTACCCCATAAACTGAAGAAACTGCAATACAAACTTGGTAGTACAGTATTTCGTCATGCCACATATAACTAGGAATGCTAATTGCTTGTTCACATGACTAGAATTGCAGTACATCAATCCAATACAAAATACACACTTGTCATCAAGCTCATAAATCCATCGAGTCGAGATGAGCACGTGCAAGGAGTCGGACTCCGTGAGTTCACGTAAACAGAGCATTGCGTTTGCGTAAATTATGCACGGCTATCGAGCTAGAAGCCGAGTCCGATTTGGTGCACACAACCACACTATAATGCCTCTCAATGTCCTAACCCATGCCACGCAACAAACGTGAAGAACCGATTTGAGTTTCTCACGGGACCAGCAGTGAAGTCACAACCGTCGCCCCAAATGAAATGTCGCAGCAGGAGCCTGAGGATTTTCTGAGTCAACATGCTGATCATCAGGTAACGTAATGTTGGCTTCCTTGACGACATTAGACAACTCCCTGTTTATATTTTATCCATATTTTAGTACAAAGCCTCCTTGTTTTCTGATCTGCTCCTGTTTGACTTGTTCGGTTTTTGTTTTGACATTATGTTTGTTAGTATTTATTTCAAATTAACTAGAAGTACCGGTACAGATAGTAGGAAATTAATATAACACTTGCGTCAAACAAAGAATAACTAACTGTACATATCATGTCTACAGGAAGGAGCTGGTACATTAAGTGAGAATATTCAAGAATATTAAGAGAAGATATATTCAAGGTTGTCCTGAGGTCAACTGTACCAACCATTGCCAGAGCTTATGGAGCAATTTGATGTTATTGTACAGTAAAAATGGAATATTGGAGCTGTTGGAAAAAAAGAAAAAAAAAAAAGAGCCAAATTTAAGGCTTAATATCTCCAAAATGATACTGTACATATGCTTGATAATGACTGAGGATATAGTCAGGGTGTTCCTCAGGTCAACTGTACCAACCACTGACAGAAATTATGGAGCAAAGCAATGTTACTGTACAGTAAAAAATTGAGTACTGGGCCCTTTTTGCCTGTTGGAAAAAGCTAAAAATAAAAAAAAAGGAAAACAACAACTTTGAGGCTTAATATCTCCAAAATGGTACATTAAATATGCCTTATAATGATTGAAGATATATTCAAGGTTGTCCTGAGGTCAACTGTACCAACCATTGACAGAGCTTATGGAGCAATTTGATGTTATTGTACAGTAAAAATGGAATATTGGAGCTGTCGCAAAACAAAACAAAAAGCCAACTTTAAGGTTTATTATCTCCAAAATGATACAGTAATCAATCACATTTAGAAATCAAATGTTTCTAAATGTCAAGTCAGTAATGTCAAGTCAGTGCTTGATGTGTCATCAGCAGGCGTCGGCGTCAGTAATGGGGCATCGGCGGGTTTCGGGCGGAATCGCCAGGCGTTGGGAAGCGTCGGCGGGTGTCGGGGGCTCGTGGCCAGGTGGCGGACATCACAGCAGGCAGTGGCCAGGTGGGCTCAGTCCCGCAAACGCTGCTTACAGCTTTAATTTTGTATTGCTTTGATAACATTGTTTAAGTTGAGTTTAAATTTACACTATTTTTTTTTTCTTAGCTGCTAATTGTTCAAAAATGCTGATGTTAAAAGTGTGTTTGCACAGTAAATGTTATGGCACTTTAATTCATATGGCAGTACATTTAAAATAACTGGCCGTCAAGTTCCAGGAACTGACAAACTGCACTGAGTTGAGTGAGATTCTCCAAAGGAACTCCAGTATAAATGTGGACTTTACATTCTAGTCCCCTGTGAAGAAAAACCCAAAAGTGAACGTTTTTGTGCCTCACCCTTTCTAACTGGGACATTTGCAAGGGAACGCAGACTGGTTATGCTGCTCCCTGATAAAAGAAAAATGTTTCTGCTGTTACCTCAGAAATTGCCTGTTATTATTGTGGCTCAGGATTTTGGAGGTAGATTTTTTTTTATTTTTCATAAGGAACAGGATAACAGTAATGCCCTGGCATTGGCAATAAGCTTTAATTTTGTATTTGCATTTTTTTTAACTTTAGATTTACATTAAAAATGTTTCTGTGTAAAGTGCTGATGTTAAGTGTTTGCACGATAAATGTTATGGTGCTTTCGTTTATATGGCAGAACATTTAAATTAAAGTGTATGAAAGACTTCTTTTAAATTCATTATTGGCTTTTGCGTATACGACGTGATTAATCGTGATTGATCAGGTAAATCATGCGATTAATTGCGATTAAAATTTTTAATCGTTGCCCAGCCCCAGTAAAAACATTTTTCTGGTGCCAGCATTTCGTGAGGCAGAAGTTGATTCATACTTCAGTGCCTTGGAGCGAATAGCTTCGCCACTCAACTGGCCAAGAGACATGTGGCCTGTCCTTCTCCAATGCAAGCGGGTGGGAAAAGCACAGGAGTTGGTGTCTGCTCTTTTCTTAGAAGACAGCCTGCAATATGATGTTGGAAAGGAAGCAATTTTTCCTGCTTATGAGCTTGTTCCTGAGCCCTACCGGCAAAAATTTAGGAACCATAGAAAATCTAGTGGTCAAACCTTTGTCGAGTTTGCATGGGAGAAAAGCAACCTCTTTGATAAATGGTGTGCAGCTAATGATGTCAAAAATGACTTTGAGTCACTCCGTGAGCTCGTTCTTTTAGAAGATTTTAAAGACTCTTTGCCAGAGAAGGTGGTAATGTTCTTGAATGAACAGAAAGTGTCGTCATTGTCCAAGGCTGCTGTCCTCGCAGATGAGTTTGTGTTGATCCACAAAAATGTCATCTCATCTTCCCCCCCGATCGGACACGCCTTCTGCTTCTCGTCCCACAAGAGCCGAGTCTAGCCACCTCCCCCTTGAAAAGGCTAGAGGGAAGGGACTTCTGGTTTGGCCATAAAGCGGTAGACTGCGCGACACCAGGGCTCTCGACCGTCTAGGGTAAAAACTCCCCGAAAACTTGAATAACTATTGTCAGATATCATATTAACTACAAAGTGATCAGGGGAACGTTGGAATGGGAAGGAAAACTCGATTCAACCAAAACAGAAACACGGTAACAGACAATATGGCGGAACTACCAGCTTGCTCTGAAACAGAGGGAGATGGCGAAACGAACTCCTCGTGACTAACGACGCGAAAAAGGGCTCGGACATAGAAATTATTAGCAAGGAGATACGGGATTTAAAAATGGAATCAAAAGAAGTCCTTCGCACGTTTGGAGAAACACTGAGGAACGACGTGGAAAAAGACTTGGACGACTTCAAAGACGAAATAAATCAACAACTTGCGAAAGTCATCACTGAACAGGAGCTCCAAACCAGCAAGATCAACGAGGCTGAGTCGCGGATTGAAAAGCTAGAACGTTGGGCACAGGAAGCTAATGACACTCTGGTCATATCACTGAGAGAACAAAAAGCTCTTCAGGACAAGTTAACTGACCTGGAGTCCAGGCCGAGGAGAAACAACCTACGTATCTATGGAGTCACTGAAGGAGAGGAGGGAGAATCTGTGGCCAAGTTTGTGGAAGACCTGCTGAAAAGCAAACTGCACCTGCCAGCAGATTTTATTTTCCAAATTCAGAGAGCACACCGCTCATTTGCACAGAAACCAGCGGACGGTGCCCAACCGAGACCCATCATTGTTAACTTTCTGGAATTTACTACCAAAGAGAGGGTCCTGAGAGAGCTATGGACAAAGAAAATAGAACTGGGGAATAAAGTACCGTCATTCCATCACGATTACGCGACAGAGATGGTCCAAAAGAGAAAGGAGTACAACACTGCTAAAAGAATCCTGAAGGAGAAGGGCATCTGGTTCCACACGCCATTCACCAAGATGAGGACCCACTGGGATACGGGAACTCGAACCTACAACAGCGCAGAGGAGGTAAAGGAGGAATTGGCGAGACGCGGCCTGGCGGAGAAGACGGCGGTGGCGACGGGTGCGGAGGGGCCTGCGGCACTCGGTGCCCCGCACTACGACGGAGTGGCAGTGCAAGGAGGGATCCTGGAGGGGCTACGCATCAGCAGCGACACGAGCCAGAGAAAAGCTACAAGAGTTTCAAAGATTCTTTGATTAAATTCAGAGAATAAAGGGAAGAAAGCTGGTAGGGATGTTCTAGTATGACCGGTGTTTTTAGTTGAGAAATTATTAAAATTGAATTCCCATGTTAATAGAAAAGAGACTGTGGGAAGTCCGGGTCGCTCCTTTTTTTCTAACGTTGGACTCATTTAGAACGACTAAAATACTCATTGCAGGTTCAAGTGTCATTTCTAAGTTAGGTTAGATTTTTGACTGCCTTCACACGGGCCGGACAGAGACACGCCGTAGTTTGGCCATGCCTGATCTACAGGAAACACATCTCTCTCAACAAGAGCACGACACACTGAAAAGATTTGGATATAGAAATGTTTTTTTTAGCTTGTTCAGGAAAGGCCCAAAGAGAGGTGTCACAATATTAATCTCTAATAAAAAATAAATAAATAAATGACAAAGAAGGGAGATATGTAATAGTCAAAGGGAAATTGGATGATAACTCAGTTACTTTGGTCCAGGGTTGGACAAGTGCTTTTTGAAATCACTGTTTGAGATCATAGCTGTGGAAAGTGAAGGAATCCTAATATGTGCAGGGGATTTCAACATGATTTAAAAGCTAAACTCGACACAACTAATGGCAACAGAAGTAAGACCCGCCTGTCGAAACTTGTCAAAGTCTCTCTAGCCGAACTCGGGATGTTTGATGTTTGGAGGGACCTCCACCCGTTACAGAGGACTATTTTTTTTTTTATTAACATTACAGACAGATACAGAATAGAGGAATGTAAAATAGGAACGACTGACTTGTACTGACACAGTATTAATTACCTTATTATTTGTCTAAATAAGAGGAAGAAAAACACACTTTGGAGATTAAATGTGGGTATGCTAAATAATCCAAAAACACTGGAGGAGGTTAAGAAAGAGATTAAATGCTCTATGGAGGAGAACATAGATAGTCCAGTAGACACTACCATACTGTGGGACACAATTAAAGCTGTGATGAGAGGGAGGTTAATAGCGAGGGCAGCCTATCAAAAAAAGACTAGATGTGGCGAGGGGGAGGGTCTGGCGGAGGTGGAGACAATTCAGATGGTGGGTATAAAGGAAAATTGGGGGTGGTGGGGGGGGGGGGTTGCCTGACAATGCCACCTGGGGAGTTGCACCCCAGGAAATAAACTATAATAAAATTCCTCGGGCTACACAGGTTCGTTACGCTTTGAAATTTAAGAGGACGAGACGGACTTCCAAAGAAACAGCTTTATTTGACAACAATTTAAAATAGACCAGGTTTAGCTGCCTGAGTGTCAAGGAAATAAGTACCATACCAAAAAGTCTTCGGCTTTAACAGCCAAGCGGTGAATGCACAACGATCACGCACACACAGCACCACCTCCCGATGAACGGGCATCCGGCAGGGTTCCTCCTCCAGCTGCGCTTATGGCCTAGCCCGCTCTGGGATTGCTAGCTGAAATGCTAAGAAGAACTGCAAAGTTCTGACTCCAGCCTGCGCTTCTTTTTAAAAGAGCTGCTTTCACTCTGCACTCTGGCGCAGGTGTAATCAGTGCGTTTACATGCAGAGCTTAATCGGACTAAGCAATAATTCGGTTTTCTCGTCCAATCGGAGTTCTCACCTTGTCCCCCTATACATGCAGCTGAGAAATTTGAATTACTGACGGGAACGTGTCCTTCTCCCAACAGGAGGGGGTGGAGTGAGCCTTTTCAGCTGGTCAGCTGCTTTCGGTTGACATATTACATCATTATGATATAGAATGATAGTTCATAATGTACGTGTTACTTACTTTGCAGATAAGCTGTACCCTATTTCTTGTGCTCATGGTTATCTTAAAAGATAAGATAATGGT
The DNA here is from genome assembly GCF_046127955.1 of Nelusetta ayraudi. Lineage (NCBI taxonomy): Eukaryota > Metazoa > Chordata > Actinopteri > Tetraodontiformes > Monacanthidae > Nelusetta > Nelusetta ayraudi. The sequence goes on along the minus strand of NW_027466100.1, from coordinate 4,914,352 downwards.
TATCTTAAAAGATAACCATGAGACAAGACAATTCTGATGGTGGGTATAAAGGAAAATGGGGGGGGGGGTTGCCTGACAATGCCACCTGGGGAGTTGCACCCTAGGAAAAAAACTATAATAAAATTCCTCGGGCTACACAGGTTCGTTACGCTTTGAAATTTAAGGGGACGAGATGGACTTCCAATCAGTCAGCTTTTTTAACAGGTAGGCAGACTCAAGAAGACATTAGACGGGTCCTATACATAATAGATCAGATCCAAAAGCAGGGCCTGCGAGCTGTTACTGGTGAGCCTTGGCTGTGTGAATTGGAGATTTCTGTATCAAGTTCTTGGGAAACTGGGGTTCCAAGAAAAGTTAATACAGTGTATTCAAGGTCTCTACCAAGAACCTATGGCAAGGATAAAGATTAATGGTACTCGTCAAGGATGTTGCCTATGCGCTACATTGTTTGCTATGTTCATTGAGCCGCTGGCACAAATGATCAGACAAAGTAACAATCTAAAAGGAATACATATAGGAGAGCAGGGACATCTAACAGGGCTTTTTGCTGATGATATTATTTTCTCCATGTTCTCCAAGACTCGGACAGAACGTTACCTCATTTCATGTTGATAATAGAAACCTATGGTAAATACACAGGCAACAAGTTAAACATAGCAAACACTCAAATTCTCACGCTGAATTATCATCCAGGCCGAGAAATTAGAGGAAAATATAAAATCAAATGGAATTCCAAGGTTATCAAATATTTGGGTGTGCTATTGGCAAAAGATCTTTTGAAAAGATTTGAAATCAATGCTATTATCAATAATCTATAAGAGATCTAAGAAGAGTTTATGATTTTTTTTTTTTACCCTGTGCATCTTTTGTTTTGTTAGTAGTACTTGTCATTGCTCCAACACGAATAAACATGCTGCATCCCACTAGATGGCGCATTTGCCTTATTTACAAGCACCACGGTCATCGGAGCTGATCGCTGCCACTCTCAGCAGCGTGCGTCTACTAAGGTCTACTAAGATTCCACAATCTATTACACCTCGTGAGCAAAACAGGCTACAGGTAAAATTAAACATCTACAGTTGAGCAACTCAAGCAAGTTAAACTGATTTAAAAACAAACAAACACTATAATACTAGGAAAAGAATCCTCTATATGTCAATACATACAACAGATTGAGTATTCATAAAAAAAAATGCTTACTTTAAATAAGAAAATCCAACAAACCAACAAGTGCAACACTAAAACGCAAACCAACAATCAAAATAATGCTTAATTGCCTTAGTTTCGTCCCACACTTATCAGCTTAGCTACTAAGAATAACACACATTATTCACCTGGACAGAAGGAGGTTCTGAGGAATGTGTTGGTCCTGGAGCTTCCTGGTCAGGATGTTCGGGAGATCCCTCTGGCTCAATGTCTGGAGCGCCAACATATTTTAGAATTGCTCCTGCAGAGACAAAGCTCATTAGATCATCAAGCAAAATAGATCAGAAGCGCATTTTAATATTTTATTATTACAGTGATGTTGCAGTAATATAGGAAAATTAAAAATTCATTTGTTTTTAAATTAAACGTTATGGTTGCAGTGTCCCTTTAAAGCTTTTACCCAATTACAAAACTGTCATTTTTAAGAGTTTTTGGCATTACTTTACACACTGTACTAGTTAAAGTAATAAAACTAAGATAAATGACCCACTGCCACAACAGTCTAAAATAGTCAACACCATGCCAAATAAAGTATTTCCATAAAATATTTCTTTGAATTATAAAACAGTAGCACATTTCTAATGAAGGGCCTACAAAATACAAACTAAGCTTAGTAAATTCATCCTAAGTTAAGGCTAAAATAACATTAAGAGTCAAATATGTGAGAGACAACTTCCACTGAACGATAACAGGGGACTGACTACAACAACAACTACAACATGCCCTCCTTCACTCCCTCCCTCCCTGTTAGAATGTGAATAAACGGGTGTGGAGTCAATCAGTCATTCCCATGGCAGGATAGGCCAACTTGGCAGGACATGGTCAACTTTCATAAAACAAACAAAAACGCTGATTCATGACGAACAAATATTAGCCAGCCAGCTAACATTTATCGGACGCTAGCTAGCTAGCTGGCTAGCAGGACAAATAAACAAACTTGGGGGGGGGCGACAACAGCGTTTCACCTCCACCTCTCCAGCCCACTCTCCGCTTACCTTTCCCCTTTGCAAGTTTTTCTTGATCAGTTTTCTTTTCCTTCCGTTTTCCCGCACGGCTGGGATAACTCCTTTTTGATGCCATTATGGTGTCTGTTTGTTTTTAATCCTCTCGCTAACGGGAACGAATGGTAGCTGTCAATCATTCACGTCATACCTGTGCGTCGCCGGCCCGCAACGTCACAACCTGCGTGACAGTGCGGCAAGCCCCCAGAGTCCAAGATGGCGTCCCATTCCTTTCAATGAAGTTGCTCACCCAGCGCATGGCTCCCAAAAACTTTTTGACTTTCGCATTGATGAGATAATAGAGCATGCGCAGTTGTGTCAGTGTGGAGACCGTCACTGACAGACGTGCGCGCTCACGAACCGTACAAAATTCAACATGGAAATCAATGTATTTTTTACGGAACAACTGACGATTGTTGTTTTGAAATTTTAGAAATAATGATGATGATGATGATGATGATGATGATTATTATTATTATATTAATAAAATAGTATTATTATAATAATATACTATTATTTGTGTATTAAACAAGTGAGCAATGTGCCACTGAATAATAAATGATAATTCTTTGAAGCAACTCTCTTTGGAAAGCAGACAAAGTAATGAAATGATTGGTCTATTTATTTCATCAGAACTAAAAAAAAATAAATAAATAAAAACTCAACGATCTTGAAAGTTCCTCCCTGAAAGTTCCTCCCTTTCTCTTGCACCTGTCGATGTGTGTAGCTAACACAAATCTGCAAATATTTTGTCGTTCTCATGGAATTAAACAGCACACAATGTTAATTTATCAGCGAGTGCTCTCTCTTTTCATGCAATTCATCATGCTTAACATGTAATGCTGAATCATGAAAGCTATGGAGCAAAAAATAATAATTACATAAACCACGAGTGAAATAAAATGTGTCATTCATTCAATAAAGATTTCATTCATTCATCTTCTATACCCGCTTATTCCTATTCAGGGTCACGGGGGTCTGCTGGAGCCTATCCCAGCTGTCTTAGGGCGAAGGCAGGGTGACACCCTGGACAAGTCGCCAGTTCATCGCAGGGCCACATAGAGACAAACAACCATTCACACTCACATGCACACCTACGGACAATTTAGAACGTTCAATTGACCTCACATGCATGTTTTTGGAGTGTGGGAGGAAGCCGGAGAACCCGGAGAGAACCCACGCAGACACAGGGAGAACATGCAAACTCCACACAGAAAGGTCCCAGGTCCAGGCCCCGGAATCGAACCCACGACCTTCTTGCTGTGAGGCGGCAGCGCTAACCACTGCACCACCGACTATTTTATTACTTAGTTGAAAATGCCATTTTATTTCATTTAACAAAGCATATCATTATTTCATCATGCATTTAATTGTTTTGTGGTCCTGTGTTTTAGTGCTTCATAATTGTATTCTGTTGTCAAATTTGCCCATCAAAGTCAGATTAGTAATCCTGTACATCAGTTTAAGGAAAACCAATTCTAGGTAATGGATTGCAGATCTTGTAGTGACCTGTTACAATGGAAAGAAATGTATACATAATAAGTACGTCTGTGTGCCCGATATTTTAGCTAACACTAAACTTTCTGCACAACTGTCTGCATTGTGCTTTTTCTTCGGCCACAGAGAACAGAAACGTCTGTAGTTCTTTGTTCACCCATGGTACAGTTTCATAAGCTTTTCAGTTTTTAATACGTGTTAATGTAAAAATCCACACGCGAGGCATTTAAAAATGGCGGTTTTGGTCTTTCGTGAAAGACTGCCTTTGGCCAATCAGTGTCCTGAACGTTGCTACGTCACCCTTATGGTCTCAGCTCTGCTCGCTTCGAACCCCAACGAGGCAGGTACCAAAATCCTAACCCCTGGCAACGTGATAATTGTTTTTTTCAATTGAAGTGTTCGTTATTTTGTTCGTTTTCATTAACTATTATAACCGTGGTCAGGACCTCCAGTGAGAAGATCCACTGGAGGACATTTAGAGCAAACAGTCAGACAACAGCAGCTTCACCACATCAGCTGAAAAATGGAGTTTGGATGCTTTCAGCTTCAAGTCGTGGACAGAAAATGATGCTCACACTGTCACACTGACGTTTTCTTCTCCAACCTTCTCTCAGCTCCAGAGGTTGGTGGTCTGCAGGAGCTTCTACAGCAGCAGAAGATCAGTCTGGAGAGGAGATGTGAACGTGTGACTGAAGGTGAAGAAGCAGGAAGTCAAACTCTCCTCAACAGCATCTGCACTGAGCTCTACATCACTGAGGGACTGAGTGAGGAGGTCAACAGAGAGCATGAGGTCAAACAGCTGGAGACCAAGAAGACCAAGAAGACCAAGGAGATCCTCCACGACCGTCCAATCAGGTGCTGCCAGATCTTTGAAGCCTCACCTGAGCAGCAGGGACTCAGGGAGTCAGAGTGGTGCTGACCAGGTCTCTGGGCTGGACTGGGAAGCCTTGGGGTCCCACTGGAGGAGCTGGAGGAGGTGACTGGGTCCAGGGAAGTCTGGGGGTCTCTGCTGAGGCTGCTGCCCCCGAGACCTGACTCCGGATACGGCAGTAGAAGATGGATGGATGGATGGATGGATGGATGGATGGATGGATGGATGGATGGATGCCAGGTGATAGAACATTTCATAAAAACAGACTCTGCATTATAACTTCTATTACACTCTAAAAAACTCACTCCAATATAACTGCACTCGTCCTTCTCTCACATTACATTGGATCACAATGACCAAACAACACAACAAACACAATGATCCAACTGTACTGCCACGTCCAGACTCAGTGTAGGTCTGTAGGCCTCTTGGACCTTCATGTGAACAACTGCGTGTTGACTGGAGGTGAAACATGACTGACTGCTGTCCTCCTACCTGGACAATGCAATCTCACTTTCATTCTGCTGCAGATGGCCATTTTCATTTTACACCGTCCAAATTTACAGCTCAGGGTGCTGGGACGAATTCCAAATTGTGTGCAGATACAGGCCTACACTTCAAATAATTATGAGAAAAATCCAACGTAAAGAGAGCACTTCCATTAGGAAATAGTCAACATGAAATTTCGTCCTCTACTGACACCTGCTGGTCAAATTGAATAGTTGCAAATATTGTGAAGAAGTTGTCATCTAATTCTAATCCTAAACAATATGGCCATTCGAAGTGAAGTATTAAGACAATTAATCAGGTTTGTACTGCTTGATTGAACACATTCATCCCGTTCCAGTGCACTAAAACCCACTTCCCTTCAGGACCGTGTCAGCGAAGCCAAAACTTCCTTGAGTGACGTTGTGTCCCAGCATGCAATGCGAGCTAGCGATTCACAATACTATTCCATCACAAACATGGATGTAAAAAATAAAAAGGGACGAAAAATGAAACTTCAGGAACACCAACCATTGCAATACAAGCAGAACTGGGCCGAAGTTTTATATTATGTACACCATAATACAGCCTTCTGGTGGACAAGCCATACTATTTAATCCGTGTCTTCCTATGGCACTTCCGTGGGTAGAAACTCGTCGTAGAGGTCACGTGCTGGGTGCTCGTCACCCCACCAACCACCTCGGGGAAGGTCTAACAGGAGAAGCTTGCTGGCGGAAATGATGCACTACAAGTGGATGTGACGCTCATGAGTGCGATGGATGAGGTAGAGCAATGCTCCAGAACCCGATTCAGACTACTCTCCCTCCACTTTTTTTGTTTTGTATGAGCGTTTAAAAAAAACAACATAATGATAATCGAATAAGCTTTAGTTTATTAATCAGAATTAAAACAAGTAGGTTTTGCCCTTACAAGGTTGTAGATTTGTTATAGATGAGTTCCTTTGTTGTAGCTTGAAAAACTATATATGGGATGTACCATGACCTGAGGGATTTCCTCATCCCATCCCAGCTTGGTTCTGATGCTGAATGTGAATGTATCTTGCTGTACATCCCACTGAGCTCCAAGGGCCCTCTCCATAGGGAGCTGGTCTCTGTCAAGGTTAATTGTTTTTACCTCTTTAGCTCTCTGCTCTTCAGGAATGGCGGCCAGCACCGAGCGATGATTGCTCACCCACTTATTGAGCTTAAATCCACCTCTACCGCACAGGTCTGTTAGCTGCTGGTACAGATGTATTGCTTGTTCTACCGTGCTGACGGCCTTTAGAATATCATCCACGTAGAAATTTTGACGAACAGTGTTTATAACCTCGGCTGGGAATTCATGCTGATTGTCGTCGAATGAAGCACAGCTTGGGGATGTCACTGCCCCAAAGATGTGGACCAGCATCCTGTGCTCTTGTCGGTCCTTTGTAATGTCCCCATCTGGCCACCAGAGGAAGCGTAAGAAGTTTACATCCTGGTTGGAAACTCTTACTTGATGAAACGTTCCCTCAATGTCAGTCATGAATGCTACAGGGCCTTGGCGAAAACGAAGCAGCACACCTAGCAGTGTACTTGTCAAATTGGGACCCTGCAGGAGCTCTTTATTTAATGATGTTCACTCACTTTCAATCTCACAGCCACTAAAAAACCTGATTGTGATTGAGAGGTCCTCAACAGCCAATCACTGTTGGGAGTCCAGCCTTCAAACAATCCTCCTGAATCCAGACTCACATCTGTGAGCATCTGGAACTTTGGCCCCGATCCTCCACACCACACAACTTGGGATGACAGCGCCACCTACCTGTATCCTTTCAGCAGCCAGTCCATCCTCTGACCCGTTTCCACTGTGGCCTGTTGTGTCATCTGGACCGGAGTCTGGATCATCAGTGTCCAGGTTCATGGAATCTGTCAGAGTGCCGCCGTCCTGTGATGTAATGATAGAGAATCACTCTATTTATACTAATGTGCAGAACCACTAGAGTGTCATTTCTTCACTGCTGTCAGCAACAAGCATTTGGTGTCACACTGGTGTACAACACTTATGGGCTAATTAATAAGAAATGACATATTTATGAATCACCCGCAATGCCCAGATTGTTGCTGCTTATCTGCTGATATGAGCCGTCAACTGTTGCAATATAGAACCACGGGCAGGAAATTACAATTAGTGTAGAGTGTATTATAATTTAAAAGTTTACTTACGGTAGTTATTTAAAGAATTTAGCAGGGATGGAACAGGCTAATGTGACGACGTCACCTGTAACACGGTAGGAGCTCAACCTGCTGTCACGGCGAAAACTCCGTGTTATGTCCCGTCGAGGGGGACCGAGACGCAACATGTGGGACACCTTCCCCCACTCCCAAGCCTCATTAATTTTTCACTGCAGTTGGCAGTTTCAACAAAAAACATTTTATTAATCAGTAAATGAAATAAACAAAACAACTTAACCGGTGGGCAGCAAAGGCTTCAGGGTGGACCCAGGCCAAAATAATAAACCAAACTCCAACTAGCTCGCCTTAAGAACTAACTAAAGAAAGAAAGAGAACCCAAATACAGAAAGGCTAACCTCCCTACATACTTATTAAACAGGAGAAAAGAGGGGACAAAGAAAATGTCAGCCCACCCCTACGGCTGCGTGCTCTAACACCATTTCAGAAGTGACGAACTGCAGAGTTGGGAGCGGAGGAGGGATGACCGTCAGGCTGGCTCGACTGCTCCTCCTTCTCAGCCGTGGCGCGTCCAATCAGCAGCCGACATCCAGGACCGCACCTGCAAGACGTCATCCAATCTCTCACACACAGACACACACACACACACACACACACACACACACACACACACACACACACAAAGATAGAGGCACCTAGACCCACCTGTGGGTCATAACACCCCCTCCCTGAAGAACTAAACCCTATTAACAAACCTACAAATAAAACTAAACAAGAAAAACCTCACTTCCCCCGAAATAAGAATTCCGCAGCTAGTCCACATGTACACGTGATAATGCACTTGCCAACACATTATCAACCCCCCTTCCTGTGGCAAATCTGGAGATTGAAGGCTTGCAGGGGCAAAGACCACCACATCTTTGAGGGCATTATGGTCTGTAAAAAACCTGACCCCAAACATCAAGATGGGCACTGTCAGAAGGAGAGCCAAAGCTTCTTTCTAAACTTCCCAATATTGACTCTGTGTGCGTGCTGCTTACTTGTGGCATGTCCCTCTACTTTATGTCATGGTGCAAAACTGACGTACGGCGGGGGTGGTCAGAAAACAATAGTGGGTGGCTCTCAATTAATTTAACAATATCATGACGGGCTGATGCAGGCAAATGGGACAAAAACGAGCTTAAATTATTCATAATTTCAGAGTTTCCCAGGCGCGCCGAAGGAACACCGATTTTTTTTTTTTTTTTTTTTTTTTCAATGAGCCCTCCCTCCGCCAATGGGCACGGAGGGGACGGAGGCTCAGGCGACACATTTTTCCGAGTAACGTAACGCCCGGTTCACACTGGACGGGGAAGCACCACGAAGCGCCGAGCGCTTCCATTCGGCGCCCATGTTAATCAATGTAGTAGTTCACACCAGACGCGAACAGGAGCGCGGCTCCCCTCGCGGATCGCGCCATGCATTTAACGTCAGTTCACTGGACGTGGAAGCGAAGCGCCGCCGAGCGCTTCCATTCGGCGCCCACGTTAATCAATGTGGTGGTTCACAGTAGACGCGAACAGGCACGCGGCTCGCGGCATGCATTTGTTGTTTCGGCGTCTGCTCTATTTCGTGCGTGAGCCGCGAGCGATCCTCGTCTACAGTACAGGAAGTCGCTCAATAAAAACGAGAAAATCCGGTGAATTTTCAAAATAAACTAATTTCAAAATAAAAACCGAATGACAAATTCGATCATATATCATATTTGTATGTTATATTTGTCAGTACATTGTATCAGAGTGCGAGAGAGATTAAACACACACACACACACACACACACACACACACACACACACACACACAGGAAGACTTGATCAAAATACGTCTGTTTGAGCCTAGAGATGCCAGTCAATGATCATTATGAAAGAGGTCTTGTCTTGAGATGGACACCTGAGTGCGTGTTTCTATTTATTTACACACACACACACACACACACACACACACACACACACACACACACACAAAAGTAAGCTACGGGCTGGCTACGGGGCGAGGGGGGGCGATGATGAAAATGATTTTTTTTATTTATTTTTTTTTTAAAGAAAAAAAAAAGAAGCTCAAGTGGGAGTGAAAAGAAGACTGCAGCTGAGCAGAAGCGCTTGTCGACCGTCGCGGAGCTGTTCGCGTCTGGTGTGAACCAGTTGGAGCCTCGCTCGCGAAATTCGTCGGCGCTCCGCTTCCATTGAAATGAATGGCACGAGCCGCGCGCCTGTTCGCGTCTGGTCTGAACCACTACATTCAGTGCCTTTACATGGCACTAGAGAAAATCGAATTATTGCCTTAGTCCGATTATGATCGGAGAACTCACGTGCGTGTAAACACCTTACTCCGATTATGATTGGAGTTTGAGAACTCCGATTGGAATCGGAGAACTCCGATTGAGACACCCAGATAATGCGATTGGAATTCAAATTTCTCTGCCATGTATACGCCTTAATCGGACTATTAACTGGACAATGCGAGTGCGCATGCGCCACGCCTCGCTCTCGCAACTCATGAACGCACAACTACGTCGTCTAACAAAACAGACGGCGCGAAACAACCTGGCAAACGCGAATAAGAATGTTGACATTTGGAGAGAGGATGAGACCGGGGCGATGCTTTCTCTTCTAAAAGAGATGGACATATTAAAATAACACGCAACAGAAACCTTTTTAAAAAGGGTAGCGCAGCAAATGCAGGGCTCCGGCTTTGCGCAGCCCTGAACAAATACGTATTCCTTCGTATTTATATTTCTACCTTTTCGTTCACATTTTTTGTAAGTTAGAAGAATTTTAACTTTGTAAATAAAAGCACAGCAAAGATATGTTTTTCTGATTTGTTTTTATTTTGGTAATTTCGCTGTTATTCTGCTGGAAACGGCGTGCAGCGGCACCAGCTTCCTCCACGGTCGGCACTTTAATGAGCGTGTGTATAACTGAAGACACCGTTCCTTTGCAAAACACAAACTCTCCCACCAGTCTGCTCCGAACCCGAATACAACAAGAACGAGAGTTTGGGGTCCGTAGCGACGGCACAAAGCGTAGCATCGAAGTGTTGTTGTAGCCCTCCAACAGCAAACAACGTTCTTGTCTGCCTTTTAAAATAACCATGAGCACAAGAAATAGGGTACACCAAAAACAGAGTTTTTGATGGACAAAGTGGTCTATTTGGTACTACACCCAGTTCTACCGTGCGGAACCTAGGAGTCACTTTTGATCAGGACCTGACCTTTAATTCTCATATACAGAATGTAGGTAGGTCAGCTTTCTTCCACTTAAGAAACATTGCCAAAATTCGAAGTTTTTTGTCCTTCAAAGATGCGGAAAAAATAATCCATGCTTTTGTTACGTCTAGGCTAGATTACTGTAACTCGGTACTAGCAGGATGCCCAAATTCATCCCTTAGGACATTACAGTTAATCCAAAACTCTGCGGCACGATTGTTAACCGGAACTAGAAGGAGGCAGCATATTACTCCAATTTTAGCTTCCTTGCATTGGCTGCCTGTCAAATTTAGAATTGAATTTAAGATTCTAGTTTTAACTTACAAAGCTCTTCATTCTCAGGCTCCTTCTTATATTAGGGAACTCATTGAACTTTATCATCCTCCAAGAGCCCTTCGCTCTGAGGATTCAGGTCTTTTAGTTATCCCAAAAATTTCTAGAGTTAGATCAGGAGGTAGGTGTTTCAGTTTCCTGGCACCTCTATTTTGGAACCATCTTCCAGCCTCGGTGAGGGGGGCAGACACAGTTAGTTTATTTAGGAGTAGACTTAAGACTTTCCTTTTTCTTAAAGCTTATAGTTAGACTCCATCCACTGTCAGTTAAGCTGCTGTAGGCTTACGCCGTGGAGGGAGATCTTTCGCTCCCGTTACAGGGATCGTTGCTCTGTGAAGGCGGAACCTTTATCACTCTCCTCACCCAATCAATCTTTTACTCTATCCAATCTTTTACTCTATCCACTCTGTCCAAGCTCTCATTATGCTTTGTACAGTATGCTCGATATGCATGATACTGCCGCAGTCTCTGTGTCCCCGGCAGGTGATGACCACTGCGCCAGGAGCTGGATTGTGCTGTCCTGGGGGTCTTGCTGTCATCGCTTCATCCCACCGCCACGCTTAAGACCTGGACTAGTCCTATCGGCAGATTGTCCATCGAGCTAGGCTCTTGCCTTCCAAAGCATGGACACTTACACTCCACATGGACAGCAGCCTTGAATTAGTTCCTATTCTTTGTGTTTATATCCGTTTTGCCTGGTTGGTGTATCTGTTTTTCACTCTATCCTGTCTGCCACCCTGGCTCACTCTGCTCCTTTCTCTCTTTCTCTGTCTCTCCTCTATCTTTCTACTTCACCCCAACTACTCATAGGCAGATGATCGCCCTCTGGAGTCTGGTTCTGCCCTAGGTTTCTTCCCACAGGGGAGTTTTTCCCAGCCACTGTCGCATCTTGCTTGCTCCGGGGGCCCAGTTGGTTCTCTCTGATTGTATAAAGCGCTTTGAGACGCCTTTGGCTGTGATTTAGCGCTGTACAAATAAAAGTTTATTATTATTATTACCTTATCTGCAAAGCAAGTAACACGTACATTATGAACTATCGTTCCATATCACAACAGATTTAATATGTCAACCGAAAGCAGCTGACTATATATATACATATATATATATATATATATATATATATATATATATATTAATTAACCTCTGTCATTGAACTCCATATTATTAATATGTTGTTGTTTTTTTTTAAATGCTCATACAAAAAAAAGTGTGACATCCACATGTAGTGCATTATTTTCGCCAGCAAGCTTCTCATGTTACGACTGACTATATTTATCCATATTTTCCATATACTCACCTGAATCACATGCCCTGCAGATCCCCCGCAAGGGCCACGAGGGGTGCCGCACAACCAGCACGTGACCTCTTCCATGTGCTTCCACCCACGGAAGTGCCATAGGAGGACACGGCTTAAATAGTATGGCTTGTCCACCAGAAGGCTGTATTATGGTGTACATAATATAAAACTTCGGCCCAGTTCTGCTTGTATTGCAATGGTTGCTGTTCCTGAAGTTTCATTTTTCCCTTTTTCCCTTTTTATTTTTTACATCCATGTTTGTGATGGAATAGTATTGTGAATCGCTAGCTCGCATTGCATGCTGGGAAACAGCGTCACTCAAGGACGTTTTGGCTTCGCTGACACGGTCCTGAAGGGAAGTAGGTTTTAGTGCACTGGAACGGGATGAATGTGTTCAATCAAGCAGTACAAACCTGATTAATTGTCTTAATACTTCACTTGGAATGGCCATATTGTTTAGGATTAGAATTAGATGACAACTTCTTCACAATATTTGCAACGATTCAATTTGACCAGCAGGTGTCAGTAGAGGACGAAATTTCATGTTGACTATTTCCTAATGGAAGTGCTCTCTTTACGTTGGGTTTTTCTCATAATTATTTGAAGTGTAGGCCTGTAGTTGATGAGGAATCATGGTGTGCTAACGCTACTCAAACAGCTTAGATGAAAAAAAGGGAGTGTGATTTGGGTTTGTGGTACATTATGACAATCTTGGACTTGCAAGACTGAGGCGACGGTTCAATTCCCATCAATGTGTATTATATATGTGTTATTTAGCTCATCTATTCTACATTTTAAATAGATAACATTTGACATCTGACCCACTGAACACTTACTATTGAACATATCTTTAAACTATGGGCTATTTAGTCTTGTTTTAGGATATAATATAATTCATTGCACAAACTGTCAGGCTAAGTATAAGAGCTATAGTCTACTACAATCAGTCGTGCCAAAAAAGAGACATTGTCTTTATTTTTCATTTTTATTTTATTGTGTCAGCATTGAACCATACAAGCATGTAGTGTTGTCCAACAAAAATGCATGGCGAATCAAATCCCAAACAACCTATGAAACAATGAACACGTTTCCATTGCACTTCATTTTATTGAGCACTAGATGACCTCCTCGAGCCTCGAGTAATGAACCATTTTTTGAAACAAGTGTCGAAGCTTCAACAAAGCCTCGATCGGCCATCACTACCTACGGCTGCGTGCTCTAACACCATTTCAGAAGTGACTAACTGCAGAGTTGGGAGCGGAGGAGGGATGACCTTCAGGCTGGCTCGACTGCTCCTCCTTGTCAGCCGTGGCGCGTCCAATCAGCAGCCGACATCCAGGACCGCACCTGCAAGGCGTCATCCACTGTCAGACACACACACAGACACAAAGATAGAGGCACCTAGACCCACCCGTGGGTCATAACACTCCGTGTGGATCTTTTCACTCTGGCATTGAAAGGGGGTGCTAGCGCTAGCCGTTTGCTAAGCTACGTACAGACAGCACCACCGCTTGCCGAACCACATAGTCACACCGTTTATATACAACAACTCGTCATCAATATCTCTAAAGTAGAAGTCAAGAACTTTTTTCAAAAACGATAACTAACTCAAACTTTTTTGTGTGTTTATAAAAACAAACTAAAACAAACTTAAATTGAAGTCATATTTCACTTCGTTTAACGTCTGTCAAATGAATATTTGCCCAGGAAAATCTTTTAGTTTTACGCAGCAGCACCTAAATGCACGTCGCGTTCTGTGACGTCACCCCTCTTTCACAGCAGTATGTTGACGCGCGACTCGCGGCGGGACAGTCCGATATGCCACAGTAGTGAACATGTTTATTGAGACTGGGAAGTAGACACGACAGTTTGACTCAGCTGACTCAAATATCCTGTGGCGATGAGAGTGGTTATGGCTATCTGATAAAGCAAGATTTAATATTGGGAATTTAACAAAATGAAAAGGAACCGACAACGCACCCTGGGAATTTCACCCAGGGAGTTCTACTAAACACAAAAGTAATAATTAGGCACACAGGTAAGTTCTACGAGGAAGGAGTAGGAGACGTGGTTCAGAATGTTTAAAATATCAAACCAACTTTTATTCAACATTTAAAAATAAAAGGAACAAACAGACCAACACTTAAAACGGAGCTACTGAGCTCCTTATTCTTGGTGTAGAAACTGAGGCTTACCGATGAGGGGGCCAAACGGGGGAGGAACCAAAGAAAACAAGGAACACCCCACTCACACGTGACACACCTGCAAAGAAAGTGAAGTGCAAAAAAAAAAGAAGAAAACAACCACAATCCCGGGTCACAGCACTCGAAGGGGCCCACCACCCGGGACACCGCCACCACCAGCAGCTCTCAGCGACTACAAAAGAAAAGATAAACAGTTGGTTACTAAAAGTTCCCTAAAATCTGTCACATGTACTGAAATAGCAAGAAAAACAAACAAACAATGCAATTACACACACACACACACACACACACACACACACACACACACACACACACACACACACACACACACACACACACACGTTCCCACCAACCACGCACACGCATACACGCACACACACCACTGTGGCTGGACCGGCGACTTGATAGTGTAACGTCTGCTGTCTGAGGGTCAGCAGTGGCGACGTAAGCAAACAAAGAAAAACACAACGAGAACGGAAAAACAACAAGTAAAACCAAGGCGGGACGGAAGCAACATGCACCGTCCACCGTCTGTACGGGGCGGCTAGCACAATCAAGTGCGGGCGAAGCGGCAGTGTTCCTGCACTTATCTTATAGGACCGAGTTTTGGGCCACAGGTCTTGATCACCAAGCGTCCTCCAGGTGAGGAGAACAACGAGGAGGCTCTGCGCAGCTTTGTGCTCGCAGGTGGCTGTAGTGTGCCGGTGAGGTGTTCAGGAAGCACTGTAAAAAGAACGGACAGGTGAGGTACTACGTACCTATGCTAATAAGCCATAATAATTTAAATGCTAAAATGTCCGCACCTGATCCTCTTACAACTCGGGCACACAAAGCGGATGTTCAGTGTCCCATTGACCACAATGGACCACTAAACAAAGCTTTTAAGAAAAATGCGAAATGAAGCCACTGAGAGCTAAAACAACATGCAAACAATGCCACAGTGCAGCTTTTCTCAAACGGGTCAATTTTGAAATCATTTTAATCAACTCTGTCTTCATTGATCAGAAGCTGTTTGCAGATTTGGAATTAAAACATTTTAACTGCAGGAATCATAAAATCGTCTCATCAGTGACGTTTATAGAGCCATTCAAAAATGTAATATGTGCTGAACAGACAAACGGAGGTGTAAGAGGCCTGTGTGACCAGCAGGGGGCAGCAGAGGACCGACAGCCGCAAGTTCCTCCTCAGAGAGGCCTGAGAAGGTTCTGCACCTTCAGCTCCTCCAGGAGGTCCTCAACAAAGTGTCAGAGTTTGTTGGGTTTTTTTACCTCGGTCGGCAGAGTCAAAGTATTAAACTTGTAGCCAGGGGGCGCTGCAGCTCACTCAACACCTACAAGGTTTGAAAAGGAAATTGAGTGGAATTCATCTGGAATGAAAAGAAAAGCACAACTACAGTAGAAAAACTGAACACAAAGACGCACAAAGTTTGAACTACACACTGATTTTCTTCTTCTGTTGATTCAAATGAATTTGACAGAAATAATATCTGAAAAAATAGAAACCAAATGTTAAATTTCGACATTTAAAAAATGGACAGATTCATTTACACCCAGTAAGATAAGAAGATATTTAGCTCTCAGCCAATTAGAGCTGCTGCTCCTGTGTGTGTGTGTGTGTGTGTGTGTGTGTGTGTGTGTGTGTGTGTGGATGTGGTGGTGTGTGTACCTGAATGTGGGAGTGGGTGTGTTTAAGTACGTCACTGGAAGTAGGCTGCCAATTAGTGCGGCCTCCGAGGCCGCAACCGCCCCACGCCAGCGACAAGCCCGGGGGGGGGGGGCCCGGACACGGCACACCCGCCGCAATGCCGGCCAGGAAGAGGCCCGAAGCAGCAGGCCCCCGGACCGGAGGGCACCCGCCCCACGAGGAGCCAGGGCAAGATGACAGGGAGGCAGATACCCCAAGGAGAAGGGACACCACCCAGGGCGAACAGACAGCAGAGCCCGGCCCCCGGACGGGGGACCCCCAGGGCAAGCGAGACCAGACTCATCCCCATGACAGGACCCAGCCCCTTCACCCACCGGGAGGATCGGTACCCAAGGCAGGCCCGGGCACCCAGAGGCCCCCCCCCTACGGACCCAGTATGGCGCATCGCCGCAAGTGGCGAGGTCCCCATAGGCCCAGCCGGTCTCACACCCCAGGGGCACCGGACTGCACAGGGCCCATCCAGAGTGGGAAAGATGCCGGATCCGCTAGCAGGCCGACCCCACTGTGTGTAGGGGTGTCAGTGTGTGTATTTGTGCACTTGCTGGTGTGTTGAACTATGGTGCGTTTAAAATGGAGGGGTGGTAAGGCCCTGGGGCAACCACACTGCTGCTGAGCAGGGCGGCGGCCGCAGTGCACGAACCACCCCCCCAGGCCCTAAGTGTCTATAATGCTATTAAGATTGGAGAGGGTCTTAAGGCCAGAAGGCCGGGCAGCGACCACCCAAGACACAAATCCGGCCCGCGGCAGCACGACCACCGCTGCCCACATCAGCACGACCACCGCTGCCCACATCAACCAGCAGCCTCAGCTATTGATTGATTACTAGTTAGTTATAGGATGAAGCAGACATTCCTACCAAGGAGGTGTGGTCTAACAGTAAGTTGCTATATTGTGCAATGTGCAGGTGTTGTTTTGTTTTCCAGTTTGTGAGGATTGTTTTCTTAGCGATAGATAAGGAGGTCATCAGCATGCGAGATTCTGCCTTATCTGATGTGATATCACTGAGGTCCCCTATGAGACAAAAAGAAGGAGTGGCTGTGATGTTGTAACCAACCTGTGCTGATAGATCATTGCATACTACGTGCCAGAATTTATTTACTGGTGGGCAATGCCATACAGCGTGTAGGTAATTATCTGGGACATTAACTGTGCAGTGTGAGCAGGTCTGAGAGGCGGTCATGCCCATCTGAAACATCCGCTGTCCAGTGTAGTGGATCCTGTGGAGTACTTTAAAATGTATTAATTGTAGAATAGTTTGTTTTATCAGTGAAAAGGTGTTCAGGCAGATTGTTCTCCAGAAATTAGAGTGAGGCTGGAGAGACAGGTCTCTTTCCCACTTAACAATTGGGATAGAAATCGTGCGATCTGTATTTGTAAGCAACTCACTCCAATAGAACTGCACTCGTCCTTCTCTCACATTACATTGGATCACAATGACCAAACAACACAACAAAGACAATGATGCCACTGTGCTGCCACATCCAGACTCTGTGTAGGTCTGTAGGCCTCTTGGACCTTCATGTGAACCACTGCGTGTTGACTGGAGGTGAAACATGACTGACTGTTGTCCTCCTCCTTGGAAAATGCAATCTCACTTTCAATCTCACAGCCACTAAAAAACCTGATTGTGATTGAGAGGTCCTCAGCAGCCAATCACTGTTGGGAGTCCAGCCTTCAAACACTCCTCCTGAATCCACAGTCACATCTGTGAGCATCTGGAACTTTGGCCCCGATCCTCCACACCACACAACTTGGGATGACAGCGCCACCTGCCTGTATACTTTCAGCAGCCAGTCCCATGTTCTGACCCGTTTCCACTGTGGCCTGTTGGCTCATCTGGTCCAAAGTCTGGATCATCAGTGTCCAGGTTCATGGAATGAGTCAGAGTGCCGCCGTCCTGTGATGTAATGATAGAGAATCACTCTATTTATACTAATGTGCAGAACCACTGGAGTGTGGAAGCAGACAGTTACCATAATCCAAATGAAAAAGCAACAGCAGAAATGCTTTTTCATTTTAAGAATGTGGCTGCATTAGTTGACTCATAATTAAAATGGTTAATAAATAATCCAAACTGCATTTTCATTTTCTTATTCATGACTGCTCATTCTTGTACTTAATTCAAATGAAGGAAAACACATTTGAGATTTAATTTTCAAAACATGCACCAGCAAAGAGTTACCAAAATTCAATATGAAATGTAAAATTCAAAAATGAAAAAGCAATAGCAGAATGCTTTTTCATTTTAAGAACGAATCTGCATTATTTGACTCATAATTAAAATCATTAATAAATATTGCTATATGCATTTTCATTTTCTTATTCGTGTCGCACCTTTTATGACACAATCAAAAAGAAAACTGAGGGCATTGCTTTTTAATTTTCGTGGTCCTGCCCTGCACAAGAGTTACCACAACTCGAAAACGAAATCGCAATCTCAAAGTAAGCGCGCGGCGCAGGAAAGTGACGTCAGCAGCTCTCCACCTGTGGCTAATCTAATACCAGTGCCATGATCTGCCACTGCATCTTCACTAGTACTAACTGATGATGGATCACAAATCACATGTGCAAGGCGTAGAACGAGCGGAGCAGTCAAAGGCAACAGAAGAAGAAAGAAAAGCCTCCTTAGCTTAGTTGATCTTCTGTGTTGCCTCCTGGACGGTGCTGGCCTCCTCTGGCTTGGTGCTGGCAACCACGGGAGCCACAGGAACCACGAGCACAGCTCTGGTCATCTGTGGCGTCGCCTCCACCTGATTAAAATGAGAAAGATGTGATTTTATGCCAATAAACATAGAAAGGAAAAAACTAGGCTTTACACGGTCACGATTTTTGTGCCAATCACCGATCAGTGAGTTTAAATAAACCGATCACCGATCCGATCACGTTAGAGGCAATAAATACTTGTTTCTGTACACCCCCTGCCTTCTCACGAGCACCGTCTAAAGTTGTTTGCTTTAGCATCCGTTTCAGAGTTTGCTTTTCTTTTTCTTTCTCCGCGCTGCGTTTCTTGAACTCGACATGCTCCTCCGTGTGTATCTTTTCCAAGTGCCTGATTAAATTTGTGGTGTTGAATTTTTTTACCAAAGTTCCCCCGCGAGGTACTGTAGCGTTGCATATATTGCAGATTCAAAGAAACTTTATTGTCCGTCACATAGCGACAGTACTCAAAACAGGAAGAGGCACGAAGACGAAAATGAAGGTTTTTGAATCATGAATCATTAGCTCTCGGTGTTATGCCCCGGCCTAGGGGGAACCAGGACACAACATAAAGGCCCCCCCCCTTCTCCCAGCTCTCAAATTAGACAAAGGTGCTTCGTCCACAGGATGGTTTTTTATTAAACGTCACCATCATTTCACTGGCGTCAGGGAGGGCATGGCCAAAACAACAAACAAAATGGCTCTCTTATGGATCTTACCTATGAAGAAAACAATCAAATAAATGACAGTCAAACTAACCTCCTTAACTAAAACACAGGAGAAAAGGGTCACAACACAAATGGCTTCCCTCCCCTACGGGCTACGTGGACACAAAGGGAACTGAAATAGATTACACAACAGAATTGATGGCTGAACACAGAATGCTGCTGCAGCGGCACATGGCCTCTGGTTGGGAGCTGGGAGAAGGACAAAGAGACCGAGGTGTTGAAGTCCTCCTCCTTAAATATTGGCACCAGCCAATCACCTTTCCGCACCTGGAACAAGCAAAAAAAAGGGAACACAGGATCTACTGCGCCATCTAGTGCCCAAACGGACACACAGCAGACAAAAGGAACTGACAACAATGTAAACCCAAATCTATACATTTACATAACACTCGGATACAAACAAATAAACATGTCAATGCTGTGAAACTACTTTGGAGGAAATGAGACAGATTAAAAAAGTTTCAACACGACCATGACGTCATTGATCGGTGATTCATGACATGACGCCCGATCATGAACGTTTCAAAAAATGCCAAATATCGGCCGATCCGATACAGCCGATAAGATCGGTGTAAAGCCTAGAAAACACACACAGGTGATGAAGTGGAAATGAATAAGTACAAACCTGCTGCACTGCTGTGACATTGCTGAAGGCAGACTCAGTCATGTGGACAGTTGAACGTGTTGCCCACACCTGCAAATACAAGGACACAAAGTAACGTTTAAAGAACTGCATTTATTGTCCTATCACAAAGATGCACACAATGAAATACACATATCCCAAATACCAACATCTCACTTGTTTGTTTTGGTTTTTGAGGCAACGCGTGCTGATCGACGTCTCAGGCTGGACATCTGGAAGAACATAAAGAAATTAATTCATAAACAAAGTAACACTAATTAAACTGTACATGTACTGTACATATGTGATCTTGTGTTGATAATAGGGGTGGGGCGATACGGCTAACCCACGATTCGATACTGTGACGATATTTGGCCCACGATAATGACAACATCACGACACACGATATCTTCCGACGGGAAGATGAGAGAGGGAAAAAAATCCTTTCACTGCCCCGATTCTGAAAATCAATAAAAAAAATGATGCAGACAAAATAAATAAATAAATAACCGCGTCCCCGAAATATACGGGACAAAGTGAAGTGCGTCCCCCATCAGTTCATTACGGGACAGGCTTTTTTATTTGCAAATATGGGACAATCGCGTATTTTATGGGAGGGTTGGCAACCCTATCTAGACCACAGACGGAAATTAAATGAGGTTTTGTCATTTTCCCTAAAAACGGGACAAATTGTGTCCCGGGAGAGATTTTGTCTTTCCCGGGACAGGTGGACAGGTGGTGTTTGGAAAAAAATATTGATATTTGCCGTCAGTGTATCGATTATTTATTGCGACAGAAAGCACAACAATATATTGCAATATTGTTTTTTTTTTTTCACCCACCCCTAGTTGATAAGTGTATGAATAATTGTGTGAATGTTACCGTGGCAGCTGGGGAAACCCTGCCAGATGACTCCACGACGGTCTCCATGTGGTCCAACAGCACAGCCTCACTGAACCACACGGGATTGGACGGGATGTCTGTGTGAAATGCAGTATCAACAGCTGTTGGTACTGTCTATAAAAAAAAGAGGAGAGGAAATCAGAGTCAACTTAGGATAAGTGTTCATTTTTAAAATAAAAAGTTGCACAGTTTGACAAATACACGATTGGGGGGGAAAAAAAAGAGGGATGAACAGGTTACCTCAACCTCCTGTCCAACAAGAGTCCATTCAGGAGCGGGTCCATACACTGGCATGTAGACAGGACCTGTCACAACCACTCTGGGAGACACCCTGGGCGATGATTGGTTGTGGCACAACACCCCTGATCTAGGTGAAGGGGGTGCGAGCTGATGGAGCATGCAGCATGCAGACGCTCCACCAAAATCAGTCCTGAGGTGCACGTAAACAGAAAACAACATGTTAACACATATTTGTCATATCAAATGAAGAGCAAGTAAGGCTGAAGAAGGCAAAACTTGGTGTTCGGCATCTGAACAATGAAATGAAAGATTGTGTCATTTTCAATGAAGGACAATGATAACACAAGTTTACAGAAAAAAGTGATGTTTTCTCACACACGACATCAAAACACCAGAAAGGTTTCTGTACCTTTGCAGCTGGAGACGATGAGCTTAAATCAATAAAGCAAAAGAAAATGTGTATGTGTACTCTTGGACCCTAACCCTAATGCCATACAAGTCTATGGGGTGAAATTTCAACTTTGTCCTACAGATATGGGGCCACTTGCTTTTTCATCAGGAGCCCCCAAGAAGAACCCACGCCAAATTTGGGGCTTCTAGTACTTGAGGAACCCCGAAACCCTAACCCTAATTTCAGCTAACCCTAACCCTAACCCTAGTTTCAGCCTTATTGTTAACCCTAATTCAATGCAAGTCTATGGGGTGAATTTTCAACTTTGTCCTAGAGACATGGGGCCACTTGCTTTTTCATCAGGAGCCCCCAAGAAGCGCCCACGCCAAATTTGGGGCTTCTAGTACTTGAGGAACCCTGAAACCCTAACCCTAATTTCAGCTAACCCTAACCCTAACCCTAGTTTCAGCCTTATTGTTAACCCTAATTCAATGCAAGTCTATGGGGTGAATTTTCAACTTTGTCCTAGAGACATGGGGCCACTTGCTTTTTCATCAGGAGCCCCCAAGAAGTGCCCACGCTAGATTTGGGGCTTCTAGCCAATGAGGAAAAATTTGGAGCAGAAACGACAGGGTTACAGCTGAGAAGGCACTTAAGATCCTCAAAGGACTGTTGCCACTAGACCAAACAAATGGTTTCAATGGACTGGTTAATTCTTCTCTCGTGGCCGGCAGCTCCACTGCCTTGGTGCTGGAGATGCCCGCTCAGGGGCGCCGCCAGGAATTTTGCGCCCCCTTCAAAAAAACAAAAACAAATGGGCCTCCTGTGCGCAGCGCTTGTCAAAAGCTTCACATCACTCAAAAAATACAGTATAGTTCAATAATAGTGCTTGAGTCCATCTTTGACAGTGTCAATGTATTTTTATTGTGAATTCTCCACAAAGCAAACTCTTAACATTTATGAATGATTCATGAAAAAAACACTTGATGTCTCTCGGACAAAGTTGAGCTTTGACCTTCATAGACTTGCACTGCATTAGGGTTTAGCGATAAGGCTGGAATTAGAGTGAGGGTTTCGGGGTTCCTCATGGGCTAGAAGCCCCAAATTTGGCGTGGGTGTGTCCTGGAGGATCCTGATGAACCTGAAAGTGGCCCCATGTCTCTAGGACAAATTTGACCTTTGACCTCCATGGACTTGCATTGAATTAGGGTTAACGATAAGGCTGAAACTAGGGTTAGGGTTAGGGTTAGCTGAAACTAGGGTTAGGGTTAGGGTTAGGGTTAGCTGAAATTAGGGTTAGGGTTTTGGGGTTCCTCAAGAACTAGAAGCCCCAAATTTGGCGTGGGCGCTTCTGGGGGGCTCCTGATGAAAAAAAAGTGGCCCCATGTCTCTAGGACAAAGTTGACCTTTGACCCTCATAGACTTGTATGGCATTAGGGTTAGCGATAAGGCTGGAATTAGAGTGAGGGTTTTGGGGTTCCTCATGGGCTAGAAGCCCCAAATTTGGCATGGGTGTGTCCTGGAGGATCCTGATGAACCTGAAAGTGGCCCCATGTCTCTTGGACAAAGTTGACCTTGGACCCTCATAGACTTGTGTGGCATTAGGGCTATCGATAAGCGATACAAACCTGGTGAGTTTAAGACTTAGTGACTCTACGTACATTGCCAGAGAAGGTGGTAATGTTCTTGAATGAACAGAAAGTGTCGTCATTGTCCAAGGCTGCTGTCCTCGCAGATAAGTTTGTGTTGACCCACAAAAATGTGATCTCATCTTCCCCCCCGATCGGACAGGCCTTCTGCTTCTCGTCCCACAAGAGCCAAGTCTAGCCACCTCCCCCTTGAAAAGGCTAGAGGGAAGGGACTTCTGGTTTGGCCATAAAGCGGTAGACTGCGCGACACCAGGGCTCTCGACCGTCTAGGGTAAAAACTCCCCGAAAACTTGAATGACTATTGTCAGATATCATATTACAATACAAAGTGATCAGGGGAATGTTGGAATGGGAAGGAAAACTCGATTCAACCAAAACAGAAACACGGTAACAGACAATATGGCGGAACTACCAGCTTGCTCTGAAACAGAGGGAGATGGCGAAACGAACTCCTCGTGACTAACGACGCGGAAAAGGGCTCGGACATAAAAATTATTAGCAAGGAGATACAGGATTTAAAAACGGAATCAAAAGAAGTCCTTCGCACGTTTGGAGAAACACTGAGGAACGACGTGGAAAAAGACTTGGACGACTTCAAAGACGAAATAAATCAACAACTTGCGAAAGTCGTCACCGAACAGGAGCTCCAGACCGGCAAGATCAACGAGGCTGAGTCGCGGATTGAAAAGCTAGAACGTTGGGCACAGGAAGCTAATGACGCTCTGGTCATATCACTGAGAGAACAAAAAGCTCTTCAGGACAAGTTAACTGACCTGGAGTCCAGGCCGAGGAGAAACAACCTACGTATCTATGGAGTCACTGAAGGAGAGGAGGGAGAATCTGTGGCCAAGTTTGTGGAAGACCTGCTGAAAAGCGAACTGCACCTGCCAGCAGATTTTAATTTCCAAATTCAGAGAGCACACCGCTCATTTGCACAGAAGCCAGCGGACGGTGCCCAACCGAGACCCATCATTGTTAACTTTCTGGAATTTACTACCAAAGAGAGGGTCCTGAGAGAGCTATGGAGAAAGAAAATAGAACTGGGGAATAAAGTACCGTCATTCCATCACGATTACGCGACAGAGATGGTCCAAAAGAGAAAGGAGTACAACACTGCTAAAAGAATCCTGAAGGAGAAGGGCATCCGGTTCCAGACGCCATTCACCAAGATGAGGACCCACTGGGATACGGGAACTCGAACCTACAACAGCGCAGAGGAGGTAAAGGAGGAATTGGCGAGACGCGGCCTGGCGGAGAAGATGGCGGTGGCGACGGGTGCGGAGGGGCCTACGGCACTCGGTGCCCCGCACTATGACGGAGTGGCAGTGCAAGGAGGGATCCTGGAGGGGCTACGCATCAGCAGCGACACGAGCCAGAGAAAAGCTACAAGAGTTTCAAAGATTCTTTGATTAAATTCAGAGAATAAAGGGAAGAAAGCTGGTAGGGATGTTCTAGTATGACCGGTGTTTTTAGTTGACAAATTATTAAAATTGAATTCCCATGTTAATAGAAAAGAGACTGTGGGAAGTCCGGGTCGCTCCTTTTTTTCTAACGTTGGACTCATTTAGAACGACTAAAATACTCATTGCAGGTTCAAGTGTCATTTCTAAGTTAGGTTAGATTTTTGACTGCCTTCACGCGGGCCGGACAGAGACACGCCGTAGTTTGGCCATGCCTGAGCTACAGGAAACACATCTCTCTCAGCAAGAGCTAAATCAACATGATTTAAAAGCTAAACTCGACACTCGACAACTAATGGCAACAGAAGTCAGACCCGCCTGTCGAAACTTGTCAACGTCTCTCTAGCCGAACTCGGGATGTTTGATGTTTGGAGGGACCTCCACCCGTTACAGAGGACTATTTTTTTTATTAACATTACAGATACAGAATAGAGGAATGTAAAATAGGAACGACTGACTTGTACTGACACAGTATTAATTACCTTATTATTTGTCTAAATAAGAGGAAGAAAAACACACTTTGGAGATTAAATTTGGGTATGCTAAATAATCCAAAAACACTGGAGGAGGTTAAGAAAGAGATTAAATGCTCTATGGAGGAGAACATAGATAGTCCAGTAGACACTACCATACTGTGGGACACAATTAAAGCTGTGATGAGAGGGAGGTTAATAGCGAGGGCAGCCTATCAAAAAAAGACTAGATGTGGCGAGGGGGAGGGTCTGGCGGAGGTGGAGACAATTCAGATGGTGGGTATAAAGGAAAATTGGGGGGGGGTTGCCTGACAATGCCACCTGGGGAGTTGCAGGAAGAGCTTAATCGGACTAAGCAATAATTTGGTTTTCTCGTCCAATCGGAGTTCTCACCTTGTCCCCCTATACATGCAGCTGAGAAATTTGAATTACTGACGGGAACGTGTCCTCCTCCCAACAGTAGGGGGTGGAGTGAGCCTTTTCAGCTGGTCAGCTGCTTTCGGTTGACATATTACATCATTATGATATAGAATGATAGTTCATAATGTACGTGTTACTTACTTTGCAGATAAGCTGTACCCTATTTCTTGTGCTCATGGTTATCTTAAAAGATGAGACAAGAACGTTGTTTGCTGTTGGAGGGCTACAACAACACAATGTCTTCGATGCTACGCTTTGTGCCGTTGCCACGGACCCGAAACTCTCGTTCTTGTTGGATTCGGGTTCGGAGCAGACTGGTGGGAGAGTTTGTGTACAGGTTTTGCAAAGGAACGGTGTCTTCAGTTATACACGCTCATTAAAGTGCCGACCGTGGAGGAAGCTTGTGCCGCTGCACGCCGTTTCCAGCAGAATAACCGCGAAATTATCGAAATAAAAACAAATCAGAAAAACATCTCTTTGCTGTGCTTTTATTTACAAAGTTGAAATTCTTCTAACTTACAAAAAATGTGAACGAAAAGGTAGAAATATAAATACGAAGGAATACGTATTTGTTCAGGGCTGCGCAAAGCCGGAGCCCTGCATTTGCTGCGCTACCCTTTTAAAAAAGGTCTCTGTTGTGTGTTATTTTAATATGTCCATCTCTTTTAGAAGAGAAAGCATCGCCCCGGTCTCATCCTCTCTCCAAATGTCAACATTCTTATTCGCGTTTGCTGGTTGTTTCGCGCCGTCTGTTTTGTTAGACGACGTAGTTGTGCGGTGGCGCGTGCGCACTTACGTTGTCCAGTTAATAGTCCGACTAAGGCGTATACATGGCCGAGAAATTAGAATTCCAATTGCATTATCTGGGTGTCTCAATCGGAGTTCTCCGATTCCAATCGGAGTTCTCAAACTCTGATCATAATCGGACTAAGGCAATAATTCAAATTTCTCTAGTACCATGTAAACGCACTGAGGGACGCAAAGATTGCACTCCGGCGCAGGTGTGATTGATGACGTGAAGGTGGGGGCAAACCCATCTGCCACATAGTTAATTAATTCAATTAATTAATTAAAGTGCTTTTTGAACCTTTGGCCGCTCCGTAGATTGTGGAAACGGGAAATGAATTGACTCACAGCACACAGTCACACGCTTGCAGCCGGCTTGTAAGCACAACAAAAAAAAGAAAAAGACACTGAGCGTAGATGAGCACTAGGAAGGACTAACATGGATAAGGCGTCAATTGTAAATGGAAAGTTCCACTTCAAAACCCTGCCAGATGGCAGTCTTGACAGGACAAAAGTGATATGCATTTACTGTAAAGCTGTATTTAGTTTCCACCGGAGTACGAGCAGTCCAACCACGTTGGATGGTGTGGCACGGAGACCACTGGCCGCGTCCACCACACGCCAACTTTCAACAGCGGGGGCTAAATGGGTGTGGCTACGGCTTGCAGGCCAATTAATGTGGTGGAGGACGAGGGTCTGCGCGATATCATATATATTATACTGACTATGGATGAATATGACACTGACTGGATGATTATGGCACTGACTGTGGATTACTATGGATGCTGAACAGCTGTTATAGGCTATACTGCCTAACTGCACTATATCAGTTGAGTCCTGTACTGTATTGCACTGCCCCCTGTTTAATGCACACTTTATTTATTGTTTTGATTTAATTTAATTGATTTTGTGCATCACAGTTTGATGCAATGCATAAGTGTCATCCTTTTGTGTTAATGGCTGCTGAAAAAGGGGGATGAATAGTTCAAGTTGGAGTTGAAAAGTAAAATATATATATTTTGGTAGTACTAGTAATCATTACTATGTAATGTTACAGTTATGCCCATCTGTTATCTTTGTTGGGCTTGAGTTTATGATTATTTTTTTTTACCCTGTGCATCTTTTGTTTTGTTAGTCGTACTTGTCATTGCTCCAACACGAATAAACATGCTGCATCCCACTAGATGGCGCATTTGCCTTATTTACAAGCACCATGGTCATCAGAGCTGATCTCTGCCACTCTCAGCAGCGTGAGTCTAAGGTCTACGAAGATTCCACAATCTATTACACCTCGTGAGCAAAACAGACTACAGGTAAAATTAAACATCTTCAGTTGAGCAACTCAGGCAAGTTAAACTGATTTAAAAACAAACAAACACTATAATACTAGGAAAAGAATCCGCTATATGTCAATAAATACAACAGATTGAGTATTCATAAAAACAATGCTTACTTTAAATAAGAAAATCCAACAAACCAACAAGTGCAACACTAAAAAGCAAACCAACAATCAAAATAATGCTTAATTGCCTTAGTTTTGTCCCACACTTATCAGCTTAGCTACTAAGAATAACACACATTATTCACCTGGACAGAAGGAGGTTCTGAGGAACGTGTTGGTCCTGGAGCTTCCTGGTCAGGATGTTCGGGAGATCCCTCTGGCTCAATGTCTGGAGCGCCAACATATTTTAGAATTGCTCCTGCAGAGACAAAGCTCATTAGATCATCAGCAAAACAGATCAGAAGCGCATTTTCCTATTTTATTATTACAGTGATGTTGCAGTAATATAGGAAAATTAAAAATTCATTTGTTTTTAAATTAAACATTATGGTTGCAGTGTCCCTTTAAAGCTTTTACCCAATTACAAAACTGTCATTTTTAAGAGTTTTTGGCATTACTTTACACACTGTACTAGTTAAAGTAATAAAACTAAGATAAATGACCCACTGCCACAACAGTCTAAAATAGTCAACACCATGCCAAATAAAGTATTTCCATAAAATATTTCTTTGAATTATAAAACAGTAGCACATTTCTAATGAAGGGCCTACAAAATACAAACTAAGCTTAGTAAATTCATCCTAAGTTAAGGCTAAAATAACATTAAGAGTCAAATATGTGAGAGACACCTTCCACTGAACGATAACAGGGGACTGACTACAACAACAACAAAATGCCCTCCTTCACTCCCTCCCTCCCTGTTAGAATGTGAATAAACGGGTGTGGAGTCAATCACTCATTCCCATGGCAGGATAGGCCAACTTGGCAGGATATGGTCAACTTTCATAAAACAAACAAAAACGCTGATTCATGACGAACAAATATTAGCCAGCCAGCTAACATTTATCCAACACTAGCTAGCTAGCTGGCTAGCAGGACAAATAAACAAACTTGGGGGGGGGGGGGGGTCCACCTCTCCAGCCCACATCACAAACAAATAACTTACCTTTCCCCTTTGCAAGTTTTTCTTGATCAGTTTTCTTTTCCTCCCGTTTTTCCGCACCGCTGGGATAACTCCTTTTTGATGCCATTATGGTGTCTGTTTGTTTTTAATCCTCTCGCTAACGGGAACGAATGGTAGCTGTCAATCATTCACGTCATACCTGTGCGTCGCCGGCCCGCAACGTCACAACCTGCGTGACAGTGCGGCAAGCCCCCAGAGTCCAAGATGGCGTCCCATTCCTTTCAATGAAGTTGCTCACCCAGCGCATGGCTCCCAAAAACTTTTTGACTTTCGCATTGATGGGATAATAGAGCATGCGCAGTTGTGTCAGTGTGGAGACCGTCACTGACAGACGTGCGCGCTCACGAACCGTACAAAATTCAACATGGAAATCAATGTATTTTTTACGGAACAACTGATGATTGTTGTTTGGAAATTTTAGAAATAATAATGATGATGATGATGATGATGATGATGATGATGATGATGATGATGATTATTATTGTTATTATTATTATTATTATTATTATTATTATTATTATTATTATTATTATATTAATAAAATAGTATTATTATAATAATATACTATTATTTGTGTATTAAACAAGTGAGCAATGTGCCACTGAATAATAAATGATAATTCTTTGAAGCAACTCTCTATGGACCATAACAGCACTGCCACACATATTTTTTTAATTAATAACCTCTTTGGAAAGCAGACAAAGGAATGAAATTATTGGTCTATTTATTTCATCAGAACTAAAAAAAAATAAAAAACAAAAACTGAACGATCTTGAAAGTTCCTCCCTGAAAGTTCCTCCCTTTCTCTTGCACCTGTCGATGTGTGTAGCTAACACAAATTTGCAAATATTTTGTCGTTCTCATGGAATTAAACAGCACACCATGTTAATTTATCAGCAAGTGCTCTCTCTTTTCATGCAATTCATCACGCTTAACATGTAATGCTGAATCATGAAAGCTATGGAGCAAAAAATAATAATTACATAAACCACGAGTGAAATAAAATGTGTCATTCATTCAATAAAGATTTCATTCATTCATCTTCTATACCCGCTTATTCCTATTCAGGGTCACGGGGGTCTGCTGGAGCCTATCCCAGCTGTCTTAGGGCGAAGGCAGGGTGACACCCTGGACAAGTCGCCAGTTCATCACAGGGCCACATAGAGACAAACAACCATTCACACTCACATGCACACCTACGGACAATTTAGAACGTTCAATTGACCTCACATGCATGTTTTTGGAGTGTGGGAGGAAGCCGGAGAGAACCCACGCAGACACAGGGAGAACATGCAAACTCCACACAGAAAGGTCCCAGGTCCTGGCCCCAGAATCGAACCCACGACCTTCTTGCTGTGAGGCGGCAGCGCTAACCACTGCACCACCGACTATTTTATTACTTAGTTGAAAATGCCATTTTATTTCATTTAACAAAGCATATCATTATTTCATCATGCATTTAATTGTTTTGTGGTCCTGTGTTTTAGTGCTTCATAATTGTATTCTGTTGTCAAATTTGCCCATCAAAGTCAGATTAGTAATCCTGTACATCAGTTTAAGGAAAACCAATTCTAGGTAAGGGATTGCAGATCTTGTAGTGACCTGTTACAATGGAAAGAAATGTATACATAATAAGTACGTCTGTGTGCCCGATATTTTAGCTAACACTAAACTTTCTGCACAACTGTCTGCATTGTGCTTTTTCTTCGGCCACAGAAACAGAAACGTCTGTAGTTCTTTGTTCACCCATGGTACAGTTTCATAAGCTTTTCAGTTCTTAAGACGTGTTAATGTAAAAATCCACTCGCGAGGCATTTAAAAATGGCGGTTTTGGTCTTTCGTGAAAGACGGCCTTTGGCCAATCAGTGTCCTGAACGTTGCTACGTCACCCTTATGGTCTCAGCTCTGCTCGCTTCAAAACCCCAACGAGACAGGTACCAAAATCCTAACCCCTGGCAACGTGACAATTGTTTTTTTCAATTGAAGTTTTCGTTATTTTGTTCGTTTTCGTTAACTATTATAACCGTGGTCAGGACCTCCAGTGAGAAGATCCACTGGAGGACATTTAGAGCAAACAGTCAGACAACAGCAGCTTCACCACATCAGCTGAAAAATGGAGTTTGGATGCTTTCAGCTTCAAGTCGTGGACAGAAAATGATGCTCACACTGTCACACTGACGTTTTCTTCTCCAACCTTCTCTCAGCTCCAGAGGTTGGTGGTCTGCAGGAGCTTCTACAGCAGCAGAAGATCAGTCTAGAGAGGAGATGTGAACGTGTGACTGAAGGTGAAGAAGCAGGAAGTCAAACTCTCCTCAACAGCATCTACACTGAGCTCTATATCACTGAGGGACTGAGTGAGGAGGTCAACAGAGAGCATGAGGTCAAACAGCTGGAGACCAAGAAGACCAAGAAGACCAAGGAGATCCTCCACGACCGTCCAATCAGGTGCAGCCAGATCTTTGAAGCCTCACCTGAGCAGCAGGGACTCGGGGAGTCAGAGTGGTGCTGACCCGGTCTCTGGGCTGGACTGGGAAGCCTTGGGGTCCCACTGGTGGAACTGGAGGAGGTGACTGGGTCCAGGGAAGTCTGGGGGTCTCTGCTGAGGCTGCTGCCCCCGAGACCTGACTCCGGATACGGCAGTAGAAGATGGATGGATGGATGGATGGATGGATGAATGCCAGGTGATAGAACATTTCATAAAAACAGACTCTGCATTATAACTTCTATTACACTCTAAATAACTCACTCCAATATAACTGCACTCGTCCTTCTCTCACATTACATTGGATCACAATGACCAAACAACACAACAAAGACAATGATCCAACTGTACTGCCACGTCCAGACTCAGTGTAGGTCTGTAGGCCTCTTGGACCTTCATGTGAACCACTGCGTGTTGACTGGAGGTGAAACATGACTGACTGCTGTCCTCCTACCTGGACAATGCAATCTCACTTTCATTCTGCTGCAGATGGCCATTTTCATTTTACACCGTCCAAATTTACAGCTCAGGGCGCTGGGACGAATTCCAAATTGTGTGCAGATACAGGCCTACACTTCAAATAATTATGAGAAAAATCCAACGTAAAGAGAGCACTTCCATTAGGAAATAGTCAACATGAAATTTCGTCTTCTACTGACACCTGCTGGTCAAATTGAATAGTTGCAAATATTGTGAAGAAGTTGTCATCTAATTCTAATCCTAAACAATATGGCCATTCCAAGTGAAGTATTAAGACAATTAATCAGGTTTGTACTGCTTGATTGAACACATTCATCCCGTTCCAGTGCACTAAAACCCACTTCCCTTCAGGACCGTGTCAGCGATGCCAAAACTTCCTTGATTGACGCGGTTTCCCAGCATGCAATGCGAGCTAGCGATTCACAATACTATTTCATCACAAACATGGATGTAAAAAATAAAAAGGGACGAAAAATGAAACTTCAGGAACAGCAACCATTGCAATACAAGCAGAACTGGGCCGAAGTTTTATATTATGTACACTATAATACAGCCTTCTGGTGGACAAGCCATACTATTTAATCCGTGTCCTCCTATGGCACTTCCGTGGGTAGAAGCTCATCGTAGAGGTCACGTGCTGGGTGCTCGTCACCCCACCAACCACCTCGGGGAAGGTCTAACAGGAGAAGCTTGCTGGCGGAAATGATGCACTACAAGTGGATGTGACGCTCATGAGTGCGATGGATGAGGTAGAGCAATGCTCCAGAACCCGATTCAGACTACTCTCCCTCCACTTTTTTTGTTTTGTATGAGCGTTTAAAAAAAACAACATAATGATAATCGAATACAGACACACACCCGAATCCAACAAGAACGAGAGTTTGGGGTCCGTAGCGACGGCACAAAGCGTAGCATCAAAGTGTTGTTGTAGCCCTCCAACAGCAAACAACGTTCTTGTCTGCCTTTTAAAATAACCAGGAGCACAAGAAATAGGGTACACCTTATCTGCAAAGCAAGTAACACGTACATTATGAACTATCGTTCCATATCATAATAGATTTAATATGTCAACCGAAAGCAGCTGACCGGCTGAAAAGACTCACTCCACCCCCTAGTGTTGTGAGGGGGACACGTTCCCGTCAATAATTTGAATTTCTCAGCTGCATGGATACGGGGACCAAGCTGAGAACTCCGATTGGACGAGAAAACAGAATTATTGCTTAGTCCGATTAAGCTCTGCATGTAAACACACTGATTGATTAACATGGGCGCTGAATGGAAGCGCTCGGCGCTTCGCGGCGCTTCCACGTCCAGTGTGAACCGGGCGGAACTTTTCAACATTTTGACGTGGCAGACGCGGGACGATCGTTTTCTATCAGGAGTGTGCACTACATAATCTGTAACGGAAAGTTTGCGTTCCACGACATACGGACCAGAAAAACCAGCCTGCAAACGGGAACCGGGTAACGGCAACAATACCAACACTCGGTCGCCTGTCTCAAAAACTCGAGCCACAGCTTTCTTGTCAAACTGCCGCTTCATTTTAGACTGGCTGGCGACAAGAGTTTTGTGAGCAATTTCACAAGCACGATGCAAGCATTCACGAAAAAAAAAAAAAGACGTAATCTAACACATTATTCTCGACTCATTTAACATTGGAAAGCCACTTACCCCTTAACAGACGTGAGGGTCCTCTCACCGAACACTAAATCAGCTGGGCTGAACCCGAGGGACTCCCACACATACAATCGACGGCTCATTTTAACCCCCCCCTAGATAGATCCCTAGATAGTACGTTTGATAGATGGATAGAAATAGATAAGTTAGTTAAAGTTACACACACACACACACACGCACATATATATGTATATGTATATATATATATATATATATATGTATATATATATATATATATATGTATATATATATATATATATATATATATATATGTATATATATATATGTATATGTATATATATATATATATGTGTGTATGTATATATATATGTATATATATGTATATATATATGTATATGTATATGTATATATATATGTATAAGTATATATATGTATATATATGTATATGTATATGTTTATATATATATATATATACATATATATATATATATATATATATATATATATATATATATATATATATATATGTATATATATATATAAATAAACCTCTTTCAATGAACTCCAAAACATACATGGTCAAAATCCATATTATTATGTTGTTGTTGTTGTTTTTAAATGCTCATACAAAACAAAAAGAAAGTGTGACATCCACTTTGTAGTACATTATTTTCGCCAGTAAGCTTCTCTTAGTTAAGACTGACCACATTGACCCATGTTTTCCATATATTCACCTGAATCAGATAACCTGCAAGGTCAACTGGAGTGACGCGCAACCAGCACGTGACCTCTACGATGAGCTTCCACCCACGGAAGTGCCATAGGAGGACACGGCTTAAATAGTATGGCTTGTCCACCAGAAGGCTGTATTATGGTGTACATAATATAAAACTTCGGCCCAGTTCTGCTTGTATTGCAATGGTTGGTGTTCCTGAAGTTTCATTTTTCCCCTTTTCCCTTTTTATTTTTTACATCCATGTTTGTGATGAAATAGTATTGTGAATCGCTAGCTCGCATTGCATGCTGGGAAACAGCGTCACTCAAGGAAGTTTTGGCTTCGCTGACACGGTCCTGAAGGGAAGTGGGTTTTAGTGCACTGGAACGGGATGAATGTGTTCAATCAAGCAGTACAAACCTGATTAATTGTCTTAATACTTGACTTCGAATGGCCATATTGTTTAGGATTAGAATTAGATGACAACTTGTTCACAATATTTGCAACTATTCAATTTGACCAGCAGGTGTCAGTAGAAGACGAAATTTCATGTTGACTATTTCCTAATGGAAGTGCTCTCTTTACGTTGGATTTTTCTCATAATTATTTGAAGTGTAGGCCTGTAGTTGATGAGGAATCACGGTGTGCTAACGCTACTCAAACAGCTTAGATGAAAAAAGGGAGTGTGATTTAGGTTTGTGGTACATTATGACAATCTTGGACTTGCAAGACTGAGGCAATGGTTCAATTCCCATCAATGTGTATTATATATGTGTTATTTAGCTCATCTATTCTACATTTTAAATAGATCACATTTGACATCTGACCCACTGAACACTTACTATTGAACATATTTTTAAACTATGGGCTATTTAGTCTTGTTTTAGGATATAATATAATTCATTGCACAAACTGTCAGGCTAAGTATAAGAGCTATAGTCTACTACAATCAGTCGTGCCAAAAAAGAGACATTGTCTTTATTTTTCATTTTTATTTTATTGTGTCAGCATTGAACCATACAAGGACATACAATGAGGATACTCATTATAATATTGATGAAGTGTTGTTGTTTCATGTTTTGTTGGCTGTTTCAAGGGTTTATTTAGTTTGTTGTGACACAATCTAAGGTTCAATTTGTAAAGAAATAAAAGTTTTTGTGAAAAAAGATAGTGGTCAAAGTGATTGATATTTGTGTTTGTGTTTTTTGTAGTCTTGTCTGGATTTGTCCTGTTCGTTTCTGGTCTGTGTTTGTGTTCCCACTCTTGGCCTTCACCTTGTCGTGGTGAGTGGGCTTTTAACTAAGACAGGCCAATTATATATATTGTGTGAAGCCAGCAAAACAGTCATTATTATGAGAATTACAACTAAAGCACACTAAATAATACACCATAGGTCTCATTTTGCTTTTCTGTTATTAATCTAATGTGTGTTATGTCAAGCCTCCACAGTGGTGTGCTGCAGTCAGGATGAGACGAACAAGGTGAATTGATGGATGGATTGATGAGCCCAGCGAGCCTCCACCATCCACAGACAAGCCAGTCCCATCTTCTACCCAGATGGATGCCTCTTCCATCTATCTTTGCCTGCCAGGGAAATGCAACCAAACATAGTAATTACAGATGGTGTTGTCTCTGTTAAAGTGACACATGGAAAAAAAAAATATATATATATGTTTTGTGATTCATGTTCATGACAATAACAATTGAACAGATTTTCTTCATTCTTCCAATGAGTTTCGCAAACAAACATGGAATTTTCCCTGGATCATACAAATACGTTTGTAGATTATATAAAGACAATTATAAAACACATTTGTTGTGGTTTTATATTAAAGCAGATAGTCAAACGTAAATGTAGCATGGTAATGTTGCGAAGACACATTTATTTTTGTTTTTCTTTGTTTCTTTAGAAGCTTTTATTTTGGTTTTCTGTGGAAGCACAACAGACAACACACATGTTAACGTCCGCTACTACGGTTCGCTCCGCATAGGTCTCACGAGCCACTTGAGAGACTTCCTCTCGAGCGTTATCTACTTTTTACATTTCAAAACACAGATCCATACCCGACTTCGACTTGAACTTATTAATCATGTCGTTTCCCACATTTCCCACATCACTCAGAGACGATACATTCAAAACGTAAATTTAACTCACATACCCTCGATCTCAGACTTCAATTACGAAACAGCCACACATACATTTGCTCTTATTTTCAACCATTTCCCCTTCTCACCTGTGGAAGCACAACAGATAACACACACGTTAAGGTCCGCTACGACGGTTCGCTCCACATAGGTCTCATGAGCCACTTGAGAGACCTCTCGAGCGTTATTCCCCGGGGCGAACACGACCTCCACTGGTAGAAGTGGGTAACTGCACCCTGCTCACTGATCACTCTCACACACGCCACAAACCACAACAAAAGCAGGAACAGTGCTTTGCCACAATTATGCTACATAAACACGTCCTGGTCCCCTCTGGATCCTCTTTTCCGGTCCTCGCGATCACTCTCTTGGCTGCGGTGGGCATGGTTCTTCCTTTGTCAGGGCATTCTCTGGCCCAGTGACCCATTTGGCCGCAAAAAACTCACCCCTCTGGTAGTTTACCTACCAGAAGCTTCCGGCTCACTTGTGGAGCGGGAATTTCAGTGTTGATTCAGAATCAACACCGACCTGACAGGCACGGTTAACGTATGCGCTCCGTCCTGCCCCGGGACCGTTCGTAGACGACAAGGAAAACAACCCACTGGTCACTGATATGTCTGAGACAAGAACAATTACTTCTCACCCGATCTCTGAATCAGCACTTCCTTTCCAGGTTCGCTTGGATAGACGTGAAGCCGATCAGATCCACTCTTAGACGCCGATCCTCTCATCTCCGAATGCTTGGTTCGAGGTAGAGGGGGAACGAGGAGTTTCCTCCGTTCCTGGTCCCGGGCCCTCAACGTCCCAGAGTTCCACTGACAGGTCTCCAGCAATCCTGTTCGTGACGCCAAATTGTTGTGGAAAAGAGCGAAGATGCCGATGCAGGAATACTGGGATAATAAGTAATTTAATGAACAAACAATAAAAAAAGGGATCGGAGCTCCGAGGCACAAAACACAGTAAAATGGGAGTGCGAGTGCAAGGTGGGAAGGAGGAAGAAGGTCTCTTATACACAGGACTCGGAGGGGATAAGATAAGGAAAGAACAGGGAGGAGAACAGAGAGAGACAAACCAACGACTATACGATAGTTGACCGATTTCACAGCTCATATCCTGTACAGGGAGAGGACGAGCACATCAGTGGCAGGCCATAAAACAAAGTGAAATACGATGCGTATATGTTAGCCTAGGATTCTAACAGTTTACACGTGCTACTAGTGATCATACAATATAAACCAAGATAAAGAATAACACAAGAATACTCTATCATGTTCGACCCATCTTAATAACCGAGATTTTTTTTCCAGGTGCGCTTTGCTCATCTCTTTGTACCAAATATTTAGGGGAGTTTTTATAACATCACATAGGTTATTAGAGTATATAGTCTTGAAAGCTTTGTCACCCAGCAGAGATTGAAGTGGGATATCTAGTTGGTCAAATTCTAGCTCCTTCCATTTTGCATCGTAACCCGCCCTGCACCAGTAGACTATATACTGCAGTTGTGCTGCTTTATAGTAGTCCTCCAAGCATGGGAGTGACATCCCTCCCTGTTAAGTGTAATGTTTTGTAGCATACCCTTGGTTTCTTGTTCTGCCATATGAATCTAGAAATGATCCGATTCCATTCACTGAATTTCTTATTGGGTATTTCTACAGGCAGCGATTGGAGTAGAAATAACAATTGTGGTAAAATAACCATTTTTTAAGTATCTATTCGGTTGTAAAAATCAAGTATCCGGGTCGGATAAAGTCACCAGGATGTCATCTGCATATAAACATGTCTTATATTCTTTCCCCTTGAATAGTATTCCCGTGATTTCTGGGTCTTCCCTAATCTTTTGAACAAGTAGCTCTATAAATAGAGCAAACAAGATGGGGCTCAGTGGGCAGCCCTGTCAGCAACCCCTCTCCAAACGGATTGTACCTGAAAGACTGCCATTTATTCTGATCCGGGCCACAGGTGAATTTTAAACATTTTATAACTGTATTGTTAAAGCCAAAACATTGCAGGACCAGGTATAAAAATTCCCATAGAACAGAGTCAAAAGCTTTTTTTTGTGTCAAAGCTAATTGCTAAGGACATTGTGTTTCCTTTGCTCATTATATGTAACAGATGTATAGCTCGCCTAACATTGTCTTGTGTTTGTCTATTTTTAACAAAACCTGTCTGGTCCGTGTCAATTAGGTTAGGGATAATATTTTCTAGTGTGTTGACAATAATTGAAGTGAACATTTTATAATCAGTGTTTAAAACTGAGATAGGTCTGTATGAGCTGCAATCTGTCCTAGCTTTCCCTGGTTTCAGTATTACAGATAATATGGCCTGTTTCCAAGATGGTGGGGTCTCGCCACCTTTTAAGACATAGTTAAAACAATTTAATAAATAGCAGTGGGGTCACAGAGTCCCTAAAAGTCTTATACCATTCTGCTGGTAGTCCATCTCCCCCGGCTGCTTTGCTTGTTTTCAGTTTAGAAATTGCCTTGTCGACCTCTGCATTTGTAATCTCTGTAGTTAAGCACTTATTTTGTTCTGTGACAACAGATGGCAGGTCTAGGGATTTCAAAAAACTGATTGACTGTTACTGCTTCTGCTAATTTGGGTTGAGTGTATAAATTCCTGTAGTATGATTCAAAAGACTTATGTATTGCTTCTGGCTTATAACACATCTGGTTGGTGACCGGGTCCTTTACTTTATATATGGATCTTCCAGACTGTTGTTTTTTAAGTCTCCAGGCTAAGAGTTTTTTAGCACAGGGTCCATTTTCATAGTGGGTTTGTTTGATATACTTAAGTGTAAGTTCCTCCTGGTCGTTCAGTTTCTTATTTAGTTCTGATTTTACTACGGTTATTTGTTACAATAAGGTGGGGTCGTTAGTCTCTACGTGCTTCCGTTCCAGTGAGTCTAATTTACTTGTCAAGTCGTTAAGGTGTTTAAGTTTTTCTTTTTTCCTTTGTGATGCCCAACTTATAATCTTTCCACGCAATACTGCTTTTCCAGCATCCCATAAAATACTCTGTGACGTCACTGTGCTACCGTTAAGGTCTGTATATTCCTTAATTTCTTTCCTAATGTAATCTTCAAATCGGGTGTCATTTAATAGGGAGGTGTTGAGTCTCCAAATAGTGTTTTTGTGTGGGACACCTACATTTATTTTCACATATACACCTGAGTGATCTGATATGTCGCTAACAGCAATTCTACAATCTAAAACCCTGTGTCTGTCTGTTCTGAACATAAAGAAATAATCGATCCTCGAGTAAACTGAATGAGGGTGAGAGTAAAAAGTCAATTGTTTAGTGGATGGATGAAAATCCCTCCATACATCAAACATACCAATCCTTTTAATCATCTTCTTAATATTTAGTGACTCAGGATTTGTTTTCTTTGTCGGGTTTGATGAGTCTAGAGTGGGATGCAGCTGTACATTCCAAGGGGACTCGTGCCACGCAAAGCTTATTCCGACCTGGCGATCCTGTTTGAATCCATTAGCAACCAGCTACATTACCCCGGGCAGCTTCACGGGTACAGGTGGATGTATGCTAAATGCAGAGAAAATGGACTGCGTGTGAGAAAAGAGTCTGTGCGTTTGGTTTTGAAGGAGCTGCATCCAAGAGGAGTGTCATTAAGGCAAGCGGGGCGTCTCAGACGGAGGAATTACTTCTCAAACTTCTCAACTTCATCTGGCACCTGGACTCATATGATGAACTGAAGCCATATGGTATTTGTGTGAATGGATGTATCGATGGCTTTTCAAGAAAAATAATCTGGCTCAATGCTTACACAACAAGTAGTGACCCAAAAGTAATTGGAGGGTGCTACATAGAAGCGGTACAGCGTTTTGGGGGGTGCCCTAGAGTTGTTCGAGGCGACCTTGGAACCGAAAATGGCCATGTTAGAGGCTTCCAGCGTTTCCTCGTCCCTGTTCAACCAGACGACACCCTCGATAGTTACTTGGAGGGGGCCAGCACCGCCAATCAAAGAATTGAATATTGGTGGGGTTTCCTGCGTGGCCAGTGCATGGAGTTCTGGTTAGCCTTGTTATCAGACCTCAGAGACA
This sequence comes from Nelusetta ayraudi, assembly GCF_046127955.1. Lineage (NCBI taxonomy): Eukaryota > Metazoa > Chordata > Actinopteri > Tetraodontiformes > Monacanthidae > Nelusetta > Nelusetta ayraudi. Next base: position 4,873,987 of record NW_027466100.1, on the reverse strand, counting down.
ACGGGCATTTTGATGGCGAGTTTCTGGACAAAAGTCTCCTCCAGTTCTGTTGTATGGGCCTACATACAGGTGAGTTCATGAATAATGTTTTATTTTCATTTTGTGCGCATGTGTATGTGAGTGAGAGAGAGGGGAGGGAGGACAGAAACGGGAAAGGGGGTGTTGGGAAGACAGACAGACAGAGACGGGAGGAAAGGAAAAAGAATGCTAAAGAGAAGGGGTAGAAAAGGGAAAGGAACAGAGATGGGAGGGGAGAGAGATGGAACAGAAGGGTAGAAATAGAGAGGATAAGAGATGGGGAGAAAGAGGGGGGGGGGTGAACAGAGACAGGGAGGGAGGGAGAGGGTGGGGTTGCTCATGTGTGAATGCTGTAATTTAGTGTTTTATTTATGTTCTGCTGGCACAGCTCTTCCTAAATGTATGCATTTTCAACAGGATGAGTTGGATGACACTGCACAGGTGTGGAATGCACACAACATCAGGCCATCAAGAAACCTGAACGTCCCCAGCGGTCGGCCTAATGTGACGCATGCTGTTCCTGAACTTTACCGAACAACAGATTTTCTCTCCCCTGTTGAAGATGAACACATTCAACTGTGCAAAAATGAATGTGTCTTTCGGCTGGCTGTACCATGTAATCCAGATATTTATGAACTCTGTATCATCTTTATGGCTGAGTCCCATCTTGCTCCACCAACAGATCCGTATCAGGCTGTGAACTTGTATTTGCACCTAAGAGAGGCCATCACTGCATCTCTCTAAACCACCCGACCCTCTCCACAGGATGGACACTTATTCCACTGCAGTGCGCCTCCCCCTGACCCTATCCAGAGAATGGACACTAAATTGTTGTGAACCTCCTGTTATTTTGTGTCTTGTTAAATCTCTAGTGTTCCTTTTAAAAATACACAGGGATATCGGTTATTTACTGCACTCCTTTGTTTCTGTTATTACGCAATCCTTATGGTGATGCTATTTACTGAGTTTACTTTTTTACCTGAAGGTCGTGTGTGCAAAGAGCTGTTAAATAAAAGTAGCCATGTGAAAGAACTTAACTATGTTCAGAACAAAGTTGTTGAAACATTGAGAAACACAGAAGCACAAGGTTACTTTAAGATTTACTTTAATTATTCTTCACTTCCATGAATTAATGAACATTAACGTGATTCTTTAAAGTCAACAATTCCTGAAAAATTAAACCGGTGTTGGACAACTCGTTCTGAATGCTTGGTTAGAGTAAACAGATGGACCTGTAAGCAGTCATTTTCAAAACAACATTTTCACTTTCAACAACAAAAAAAAAAACACCCTCATAAAACTCTGCTGAAACATTTACTATGGTATGTGTAACTATGGAAGCAGATAGTTACCATAATCCAAATAAAAATGCAATAGCAGAAATGCTTTTAAATTTTAAGAACGAAGCTGCATTATTTGACTCATAATTAAAATGGTTAATAAGTCATTCAATCTGCATTTTCATTTTCTTCTTCAAGACTGCTCATTCTTGTACTTAATTCAAATGAAAAAGGAAAACACATTTGAGATTTAATTTTCAAAACATGCACCAGCAAAGAGTTACCAAAATTCAATATGAAATGTAAAATTCAAAAATGAAAAAGCAATAGCAGAATGCTTTTTCATTTTAAGAACAAAGCTGAATTATTTGACTCATAATTAAAATCATTAATAAATATTGCTATATGCATTTTCATTTTCTTATTCGTGTCGCACCTTTTATGACACAATCAAAAAGAAAACTGAGGGCATTGCTTTTTAATTTTCGTGGTCCTGCCCTGCACAAGAGTTACCACAACTCGAAAACGAAATCGCAATCTCAAAGTTTGATTGTGTCATAAAAGGTGCGACACGAATAAGAAAATGAAAATGCATATAGGAATATTTATTAATGATTTTAATTATGAGTCAAATAATGCAGCTTCGTTCTTAAAATGAAAAAGCATTTCTGTTATTATATTCTTATTTTAATTTGGATTATGGTAACTGCTTCCATATAAAACAAATACATCCATAAATATATACAATGTGAGAATTGTTTCTTGCAAGAGCTGTACTTCAACCCATGACCATCGATAAAAGTGTACACATCTAATCGTAAACAATCTGCTGCAACCTGAATTTCCACTTCTGTGTCTATAAACCAGTCACAGCTTGACTGATGGCTCTGAAGAAGCAGTTTCCATCAGCCTCTACATTCTCATTTGTACACGGCGAACCTAATGGGCCATTGCAATCAGAAATTGGAAAACTTGCACGGTCCAAATGAATCTTCAAGTTTTTGCTAAGGTCTAAACAAACATCAACATCAAGGGGAGAGAAGTTACACTCTTCATTGGTCACAGCACTGACAAACTCTACGTCAGAATTATCCATGTCAAAGTGAGGAGTTTTGCTCTTCTGAAGTGACTCACTGTTGCCAGCTGGTGCTGGAATTTTAAACCGTGACCGGTTTCGCCTTGATGAAAAGAACCATGCAGAACCTTGGCTAATCTAATACCAGTGCCATGATCTGCCACTGCATCTTCACTAGTACTAACTGACGATGGATCACAAATCACATGTGCGAGGCGTAGAACGAGCGGAGCAGTCAGAGGCAACAGAAGAAGAAAGAAAAGCCTCCTTAGCTTAGTTGATCTTCTGTGTTGCCTCCTGGATGGTGCTGGCCTCCTCTGGCTTGGTGCTGGCAACCACGGGAGCCACAGGAACCACGGGCACAGCTCTGGTCATCTGTGGCGTCGCCTCCACCTGATTAAAATAAGAAAGATGTGATTTTATGCCAATAAACATAGAAAGGAAAACACTAGGCTTTACACGATCACGATTTTTGTGCCAATCACCGATCAGTGAGTTTAAAAAATCAGATCACGTTAGGGGCAATAAATACTTGTTTCTGTACACCCCTTGCCTTCTCACGAGCACCGTCTAAAGTTGTTTGCTTTAGCATCGGTTTCACAGTTTGCTTTTCTTTTTCTTTCTCCGCGTGTTTCTTGAACTCGACATGCTCCTCCGTGTGTATCTTTTCCAAGTGCCTGATTAAATTTGTGGTGTTGAAATTTTTTGCCAAAATTCCCCCGCTAGATACTATAGCGTTGCATATATTGCAGATAGCTTGTGCTATGTCTGTTTCTCTCACTTTGAAAAACTTCCACACCCCCGACACGTTTGTTTGTGTCACCCATGGATGTTGCTGTCGTGAAGATTCAAAGAAACTTTATTGTCCGTCACATAGCGACAGTACTCAAAACAGGAAGAGGCACGAAGACGAAAATGAAGGTTTTTGAATCATGAATCATTAGCTCTCGGATACAAACAAATAAACATGTCGATGCTGTGAAACTACTTTGGAGGAAATGAGACAGATTAAAAAAGTTTCAACACGACCATGACGTCATTGATCGGTGATTCATGACATGACGCCCGATCATGAACGTTTCTAAAAATGCCAAATATCGGCTGATCCGATACAGCCGATAAGATCGGTGTAAAGCCTAGAAAACACACACAGGTGATGAAGTGGAAATGAATAAGTACAAACCTGCTGCACTGCTGTGATATTGCTGGAGGCAGACTCAGTCATGTGGACAGTTGAACGTGTTGCCCACACCTGCAAATACAAGGACACAAAGTAACGTTTAAAGAACTGCATTTATTGTCCTATCACAAAGATGCACACAATGAAATACACATATCCCAAATACCAACATGTCACTTGTTTGTTTTGGTTTTTGAGGCAACGCGTGCTGATCGACGTCTCAGGCTGGACATCTGGAAGAACATAAAGAAATTAATTCATAAACAAAGTAACACACTAATTAAACTGTACATGTACTGTACATATGTGATCTTGTGTTGATAATAGGGGTGGGGCGATACGGCTAACCCACGATTCGATACTGTGACGATATTTGGCCCACGATAATGACAACATCACGACACACGATATCTTCGATATCTTCGAAATTTTGCAGACGATATGTGACTGAAAAAGAAAAAAATACCCATAAAAAGGAAAATGCCTGTGATCTTGCATTTATTCCAAAACTTTGTATAATGTACAAACAAACGTGCACTGCACAAGCAAACATATTAAAGTGCATGAACATTAATAACTTTCATGTAAACAAGGACAGTGCTTTCTGGTAATGTAAAGTCAGTAGCAACTTGTCTTATCTCAACTTGGGGACTTGGGATATACAAACCGACGGGAAGATGAAAGAGGGAAAAAAATCCTTTCACTGCCCCGATTCTGAAAATCAATAAAAAAAAATGATGTAGACAAAATAAATAAATAAATAAACGCGTCCCCAAAATATACGGGACAAAGTGAAGTGCGTCCCCCATCAGTTCATTACGGGACAGGCTTTTTAGTTGACAAATATGGGACAATCGCGTATTTTACGGGAGGGTTGGCAACCCTATCTAGACCACAGACGGAAATTAAATGAGGTTTTGTCATTTTCCATAAAAAACGGGACAAATTGTGTCCCGGGAGAGATTTTATCTTTCCCAGGACAGGTGGTGAAAAAAGAAAACAATTCTGGGAAAAACGGGACGGGTGATAGCGAACGAGGCAGCTCTGCAGATTCGTAGTGTTGCCATTGTATTTTACCTTCGCAAAACAGTTGTTGCAGATTGCATATCCTTTATGAAGTTTCCTCCCGTCATCCGTCTCGTAAAAGCCAAAGTGGGTCCACACTTTAGAGTGGTAACTTGCGGGTGGGTCTTTGATTTGTTTTCCGTTGTTGGTATTTTCCGCCGTTCTTGCATGTGCTCTTCCGTTGTTAACTTGTCTTATTCACCGGCCGCTGCTTACGCCTACTTGACTCTTACGGGATTAGCGCCCCCACAAACAGGACAGGAGAGGTTAAGCCTTAGCCTCACTGAACCACACGGGATTGGACGGGATGTCTGTGTAAAATGCAGTCTCAAAAGCTGTTGGTACCGTCTATAAAAAAAAAGAGGAGAGGAAATCAGAGTCAACTTAGGATAAGTGTTCATTTTTAAAATAAAAAGTTGCACAGTTTGACAAATACACGAATGGGGGAAAAAAAGAAAAAAGAGGGATGAACAGGTTACCTCAACCTCCTGTCCAACAAGAGTCCATTCAGGAGCAGGTCCATACACTGGCATGTGGACAGGACCTGTCACAACCACTCTGGGAGACACCCTGGGCGATGATTGGTTGTGGCACAACACCCCTGGCCTAGGTGAAGGGGGTGCGAGCTGATGGAGCATGCAGCATGCAGACGCTCCACCAAAATCAGTCCTGAGGTGCACCTAAACAGAAAACAACATGTTAACACATATTTGTCATATCAAATGAAGAGCAAGTAAGGCTGAAGAAGGCAAAACTTACACCATCATAACACCACCATGTACAGCTGACGAAGGGGGAGGTGATCGGCCATATACACAAATGTTAAACCTGGAAGAAGTGTCACATAATCAATTATGTAATCACACAATTCTAAGAAATATCTGTTAGCACAGTGTCACTGAAGAGAAAAAAATACAACAAAAATATGTATTTTACACACCCATGCGTGCAGCAACACGATGATATACTTGACGTAGCGCTGTTTGTAGTTCTGGCTTGACAGTCAGGCGAGGTGGAAAGTCAAGCACAAACACCTACAAAATAGTTGTATAAAATAAAAAAACCCAAACAAACATAAAAATGCAAAATAAATTCATGAATATTCTTGTTATTGAACTATGGATCATGGAATTACTTGATATTGATAAAACAAAGTGGCGATGACATTCATGTGTTCAAATTTGTTTGTCACAGCAGATAAAAAAACCTTGGGCCAGCGGTCCAACACAGTTGCCAGTAGCGCAGCAAAATCCTGGGCAGAGTCTGTTACAAGCCCGTGTTCAAGGTTGTTGCCCGGGGCGAGAACACAAAACCATCCACAAGTGGACAGAGATGTGAGTCTGCCACCACCAGAACAAAAACATAAAGAAACTCGTGGCTTGACAAAATCACGACCCATACCTTCTTGTCTGGTTGCTGGGCCTTAAGAACGAACTTGCACTGTTTTGTCAGTCAGGAGCAAAACGGGCCATCTTCGCACCCAGGTCGCTGACCAGTACCGCGCCCTGTGTAAATTGACAAAAAAGAAAAATCTAAATATGTTTTTGTAAGATTTATTTGGAATACAACATAACAACACAGGCAGAACATGAAATCATGAACGTGGAAGTACTCACGACGTTCAAAGTCCTTCCGAGGTGGAAAAGGTGTCCAATCCCGTTTTTGCTCCAGGCGTCGTTTCATGGCCAGAGAGCGACGGAATGCCTTGGTGTTCGGCATCTCAACAATGAAATGAAAGATTGTGTCATTTTCAATGAAGGACAATGATAACACAAGTTTACAGAAAAAAGTGATGTTTTCTCACACACGACATCAAAACACAGAAAGGTTTCTGTACCTTTGCAGCTGGAGACGATGAGCTTAAATCAAAAAAGCAAAAGAAAATGTGTATGTGTACTCTTGGACCCTAACCCTAATGCCATACAAGTCTATGGGGTGAAATTTCAACTTTGTCCTACAGATATGGGGCCACTTGCTTTTTCATCAGGAGCCCCCAAGAAGCGCCCACGCCAAATTTGGGGCTCCTAGTACTCGAGGAACCCCGAAACCCTAACCCTAATTTCAGCTAAGCCTAACCCTAACCCTAGTTTCAGCCTTATTGTTAACCCTAATTCAATGCAAGTCTATGGGGTGAATTTTCAACTTTGTCCTAGAGACATGGGGCCACTTGCTTTTTCATCAGGAGCCCCCAAGAAGCGCCCACGCCAAATTTGGGGCTTCTAGTACTTGAGGAACCCCGAAACCCTAACCCTAATTTCAGCTAACCCTAACCCTAACCCTAGTTTCAGCCTTATTGTTAACCCTAATTCAATGCAAGTCTATGGGGTGAATTTTCAACTTTGTCCTAGAGACATGGGGACACTTGCTTTTTCATCAGGAGCCCCCAAGAAGTGCCCACGCTAGATTTGGGGCTTCTAGCCAATGAGGAAAAATTTGGAGCAGACACGACAGGGTTACAGCTGAGAAGGCACTTAAGATCCTCAAAGGACTGTTGCCACTCACTAGACCAAACAAATGGTTTCAATGGACTGGTTAATTCTTCTCTCGTGGCCAGCAGCTCCACTGCCTTAGTGCTGGAGATGAACGCTCAGGGGTGCCGCCAGGAATTTTGGGCCCCCTGAAAAAAAACAAAAACAAATGGGCCTCCTTTGCGCAGCGCTTGTCAAAAGCTTCACATCACTCAAAAAATACAGTATAGTTCAATAATAGTGCTTGAGTCCATCTTTGACAGTGTCAATGTATTTTTATTGTGAATTCTCCTAAAAAGCAAACTCTTAACATTGATGAATGATTCATGAAAAAAACACTTGATGTTTCTCGGACAAAGTTGAGCTTTGACCTTCATAGACTTGCACTGCATTAGAGTTTAGCGATAAGGCTGGAATTAGAGTGAGGGTTTCGGGGTTCCTCATGGGCTAGAAGCCCCAAATTTGGCATGGGTGTGTCCAGGAGGATCCTGATGAACCTGAAAGTGGCCCCATGTCTCTAGGACAAATTTGACCTTTGACCTCCATAGACTTGCATTGAATTAGGGTTAACAATAAAGCTGAAACTAGGGTTAGCTGAAATTAGGGTTAGGGTTTTGGGGTTCCTCAAGAACTAGAAGCCCGAAATTTGGCGTGTGCGCTTCTTGGGGGCTCCTGATGAAAAAGCAAGTGGCTCCATGTCTCTAGGACAAAGTTGACCGTTGACCCTCATAGACTTGTATGGCATTAGGGTTAGCGATAAGGCTGGAATTAGAGTGAGGGTTTCGGGGTTCCTCATGGGCTTGAAGCCCCAAATTTGGTGTGGGTGTGTCCAGGAGGATCCTGATGAACCTGAAAGTGGCCCCATGTCCCTAGGACAAAGTTGACCTTTGACCCTCATAGACTTGTATGGCATTAGGGTTATCGATAAGCGATACAAACCTGGTGAGTTTAAGACTTAGTGACTCTACGTACATGAATGTATGGGGTACCCCGTCCTTACTTTGTTCCAACCTTCCCTCCACAAACCTGGCTGTCCAGTGCAGAAGTCAAAGTGAGAGAGAGAACAAAGAAGGAGGAGGGCCTGTGACGCCGCTGCTGATTGGCTCGTTGGTCGGTTGAATGAGCCAATTCTAGAGCTCCCCTCGGTGTCCACACACTGCAAAATATATCTAAGAAATAAACACTTAAATTGAGAAAGAACAGGCTAGAAACAAGTCAAATTATCTGCCAATGCAGTAAGATATTTAGACTTGGTAAGATTTCTTAAAATAAGACGATATATCTAGGCATTTGAAGAATGGAAAAACTCTTGAAATAAACAGTAAAGCACTCATTCCAAGGACTGTACTAAGTCAAATAAACTTGATACTAGCTTCTCAATTCTTTTTTCACGTTTGCTTCTTTCTTAATTTGAATGAAAAGATCTTAAAACCAGACCTACTAACAGTGCAATTCTTCTTAATTTAAGTGTTCACAATATTAGCTTTTTTTTCTCAAAATGAGACAAAGCATCCACCCCCCCTACGCCCATTCCCCCCCCCAAAAAAGATAATTCAGCAAACAGAATTAATATTGTCAACAACTATTTATTCACTTAAATTGCTGACAGTGCCTTCACTGCCTTGTAATAAAAATGTCACTAAGGCATTGCATCTTAAAACAACCTCAAGCAATCATTTCTAGAACGCAAGTAACAATTGTTACAATATTCACCGTCATCATTATTGAATATTGATTCAGATTCCCTGACACTCAGTTACACAAAAAAAAAACAAAACAGTATGGGGACAGCATATAGTGTTGTGTTCCTATCACCACTGATAACATGTTTGTTCCAACAGACTCCCACCCACCCTCAAGTTACAACTACCAGGAGAGTGTATCACTACCTATGCCTAGTACACAGCTCTACTCCCCAATAAAATCTTTCCATTCTGCCATGGTCTTTTTTGTATGAGGCTGTGGTGTCTCACTCATGGATAGTGTCCTGTAGCACTTCTGTCTGAATGACAGAGAGAAGGGTTGCCACACACTTTTGAATATGTGAGGTGCAGGGCATAGTAGTAACCCATCAGATGAAGCAGACCGTCACTCAAGTCTTCCTTGGCAAGCGTGGTGGCGGGAGTGGCTCCAAGACAGATGAGACAGCGGGTCCCATCAAACAGCAACACAGGTGTGCAGAAAGACCTCTTCTGCGAGTACATTGTGGGATCTTCTGTTGGCTAAAGAAAACGAAGAAGGAAACGCCACATCCATGCATGGAACTATGAAGTGTTGAATGTGAGAAAATGCAAACAAACTTTCACCTGAATGACATGAAGCAGTGCCTCACTGGCATGTCCCAGCTTCTTCGGTGGTGGACTTGGTGAAGGAAAGAGTGTGGGGAGTGGCCTGAGCAGCGCAATGGAATATTCCACTGGAATAGAACAAATCAACTTTGAGTTCAAAGTTAGTCTTCCTAAAAATGAGTCTTATTAGGTTTGTGTTGATCACAAAAAAAAAAATATTTTTTCAGCATGACGAGTATTACCATTCTGCATCTATTCATTCAGCGCAACATAAACCATCCTATGTCCAAGGAAACAGCTACACAGTCAATTAGAGACACAGCAAAATGACTCACCTACATCCAGCGTTATGCGTGGCTTCATCACTTCATTTTTTTTCCAAACACCATAAAATTACACATTGGTGCAGAAGTCTTCCCATCTCTTTTTTTAGTTCATCAATGAATTTTCTGTTGCCCTTATCCAGAATGCGCCGCAGCTCATTCATCGCCTATAATGCAAGTCAATGTTAAAATCTGCAAAAATGCTTGCTTTTCATCATAAACCAAAACAAGTTAATCACTTACACGATAAAGATCCTTGACACATGAATATGCATCCAGGATCTTTGTTGGCCTTGTCCTGTTCTTTCAGAACATCACTATCAATGAAGGATCTTCTTGCTTGAAACTGCAGGTCAAGAATTTGGGAGACAGCATCTTGGTTGGGTTTTGGTTTCTTGTACAGCTCCTGCAGGGTCTGATAATGTCTGGCCTGTGCTGTCAGACCATCTTTGGCTGATGAAATTGAGGAGACAAATCAGTAAATCAGTCAAATGGATGCAGAATGAAGACACAGTTCCTGGCTTCATTCGGTGCAGTCTTGGTACGGTGGAATTCTCAGCCGAGAGGAAACCAGATCCAAAACATTATGAACAAGAGAGAAACAATAGACCCAATTAGGAAAAAAGAAAAAAAAAAAGTGTTATGCTCGATGTTTTCAGAGCAAAGTAGGTAACCAATCACATCTACACTAATAAGGGCCCAAATCCGTTTCCTCCTGAGAAAGTGTTCTGGTCCAGGAAAAAGGTCTTTCAAATCATCACGACTGAGGGTGTGGAGCAAGACTTCATCGATGTTGGCAGCTATAAAGACAGTCCAATCATTAACAAACCTTTTACACTTAACAACTCATACATTTTTTTAACTAATGAATTTAATTCAACTTGACAAGTCAAACCAAGTTTGTTTTGTGCCAATTTCTGTTATCAGAATTAATTGTAAATGCAATTCAGTTTAGACATTTTGTCTCAAATTTGTAAAATACTTCTTTTTGAAATCAGTGTCAGCATACAGTTATTTTAATTACTTAGTGGACAAATCACAGTAATGGAAATTTTTTCATACCTACACATGACATACCATTTAAAATTGATACTGTGACATCATTCAGCTCATCCATTATTGGCCCCGGTTTGGATGTCCATTTAATTTCTCCTCAATCTGGCAGGGAAAAAAAATCATCATATTAAGGTCACAATTAGGACAAGCTGGCCTTCCGGCTCAAGATCCGTTTTTTTACAATGCCCATCTGCCATGGATCCCAAAGTTCCCATGCAATTAAAAGTTGTGACACCTTATCTGAATGATAACCCTAGACAGCTCAACGGATTGCTAGTCATACAGACAACAATCAAAATTGGAGTGAAACTTGTAACCACAATGCCTGCAACATGGTGGTACTTATGGTAATAATCATCAAATACCAGTGTTCTTTGTGACCAAATGACAACATCTGATAGGATTGTGCCACCTTGAACTGCAATCAACTTAAATTTTGATAAAAACAAGCAAATTGTACCTAAACTACATCTTCAATCAATCCAATTTGAGCACCCTCTACCCCATAAACTGAAGAAACTGCAATACAAACTTGGTAGTACAGTATTTCGTCATGCCACATATAACTAGGAATGATAATTGCTTGTTCACATGACTAGAATTGCAGTACATCAAGCCAATACAAAATACACACTTGTGACACTTGTCATCAAGCTCATAAATCCATCGAGTCGAGATGAGCACGTGCAAGGAGTCGGACTCCGTGAGTTCATGTAAACAGAGCATTGCGTTTGCATAAATTATGCACGGCTATCGAGCTAGAAGCCGAGTCCGATTTGGTGCACACAACCACACTATAATGCCTCTCAATGTCCTAACCCATGCCACGCAACACAAACGTGAGGGACCGATTTGAGTTTCTCACGGGACCAGCAGTGAAGTCACAACCGTCGCCCCAAATGAAATGTCGCAGTAGGAGCCTGAGGATTTTCTGACTCAACATGCTGATCATCAGGTAACGTAATGTTGGCTTCCTTGACGACATTAGACAACTCCCTGTTTATATTTTATCCATATTTTAGTACAAAGCCTCCTTGTTTTCTGATCTGCTCCTGTTTGACTTGTTCGGTTTTTGTTTTGACATTATGCTGTTAGTGTTTATTTCAAATTAACAAGAAGTACCGGTACGGATAGTAGGAAATTAATATAACACTTGCGTCAAACAAAGAATAACTAACTGTACATATCATGTCTACAGGAAGGAGCTGGTACATTAAGTGAGAATATTCAAGAATATTAAGAGAAGATATATTCAAGGTTGTCCTGAGGTCAACTGTACCAACCATTGCCAGAGCTTATGGAGCAATTTGATGTTATTGTACAGTAAAAATGGAATATTGGAGCTGTTGGAAAAAAAAAAAAAAAAAAGCCAACTTTAAGGCTTAATATCTCCAAAATGATACTGTACATATGCTTGATAATGACTGAGGATATAGTCAGGGTGTTCCTCAGGTCAACTGTACCAACCACTGACAGAAATTATGGAGCAAAGCAATGTTACTGTACAGTAAAAAATTGAGTACTGGGCCCTTTTTGCCTGTTTGAAAAGCTAAAAAAAAAAAAGGAAAACAACAACTTTGAGGCTTAATATCTCCAAAATGATACATTAAATACGCCTTATAATGATTGAAGATATATTCAAGGTTGTCCTGAGGTCAACTGTACCAACCATTGCCAGAGCTTATGGAGCAATTTGATGTTATTGTACAGTAAAAATGGAATATTGGAGCTGTCGCAAAACAAAACAAAAAGCCAACTTTAAGGTTTATTATCTCCAAAATGATACAGTAATCAATCACATTTAGAAATCAAATGTTTCTAAATGTCAAGTCAGTAATGTCAAGTCAGTGCTTGATGTGTCATCAGCAGGCGTCGGCGTCAGTAATGGGGCATCGGCGGGTTTCGGGCGGAATCGCCAGGCGTTGGGAAGCGTTGGCGGGTGTCGGGGGCTCGTGGCCAGGTGGCGGACGTCACGGCAGGCAGTGGCCAGGTGGGCTCAGTCCCGCAAACGCTGCTTACAGCTTTAATTTTGTATTGCTTTGATAACATTGTTTAAGTTGAGTTTAAATTTACACTTTTTTTTTTCTTATCTGCTAATTGTTCAAAAATGCTGATGTTAATAGTGTGTTTGCACAGTAAATGTTATGGCACTTTAATTCATATGGCAGTACATTTAAAATAACTGGCCGTCAAGTTCCAGGAACTGACAAACTGCACTGAGTTGAGTGAGATTCTCCAAAGGAACTCCAGTATAAATGTGGACTTTACATTCTAGTCCCCTGTGAAGAAAAACCCAAAAGTGAACGTTTTTGTGCCTCACCCTTTCTAACTGGGACATTTGCAAGGGAACGCAGACTGGTTATGCATATTGAATATTCCTGCCTTTAGTGAGAGATCGGTGAGAAACAAGTTTTTGTGTCGTCCTGATAAAAGAAAAATGTTTCTGCTGTTACCTCACAAATTGCCCGTTATTATTGTGGCTCAGGATTTTGTAGGTAGATTTTTTTTATTTTTCATAAGGAACAGGATAACAGTAATGCCCTGGCATTGGCAATAAGCTTTAATTTTGTATTTGCATTTTTTTTAACTTTAGATTTACATTAAAAATGTTTCTGTGTAAAGTGCTGATGTTAAGTGTTTGCACGATAAATGTTATGGTGCTTTCGTTTATATGGCAGAACATTTAAATTAAAGTGTATGAAAGACTTCTTTTAAATTCATTATTGGCTTTTGCGTATACAACGTGATTAATCGTGATTGATCAGGTAAATCATGCGATTAATTGCGATTAAAATTTTTAATCGTTGCTGTAGTGCCGCATCTGGGCCTAATCTTCTTTTCACAGGACAATAGGAATTTATTGCAGCACGGCCTTCCGATGAACCACGTTGGGAGGACGCAGAGGTGGTACCCGATTGGCTGTGATGCGACTCTTCTGATGATCAGATCTCATTTGGGGTCAGGAGAGACCGTAAAATACCCACTTTAGGAAAACACTTTCCCCACAAATCACAGGGGGGAGTCAGTCCAAGGGGACCTGGCGCCAGGAACGAGGGGTCCTGCTTGGAACTATCCCCAAAGTTTACGACTCTTATCTGCTCCAGGACATTCCTCAGCTTTGAACAACAACACCAGATGTTCATGAAGGACTCACATTTGCAAAATGTTAAAATGTTAAAAACTGTATTTTCTTCTCCACAGGGACACTTCAAACTCACGTATTCACAATTGTTGTCAAAATTAAAGCACAAATGGACTTTGAATGGTTTCCCTAGCTCAAGGTTTGGCCAACCCAGGATTCCATCCTGAAGGAGATGTACAATTGAACTTCAGGTGGAGCCACAGTGCCTTCAAGAGGCAGGAATAGGAAGTGCCTCTGGGGGGTTGATGTAGACTTGGACAAACGTTTCATCAGTTTATCTCCCTCTGCGTTACACAGTTAATTCTTTCCTTCCCACATTTCTCTTACATGCCCCATGCTACACTCTAACAACTTTCACTCTCATTAGGGTTACATGTATATACATATATATATATATATATATATATATATATATATATATATATATATAAAATATAGATACATACACTCATATACGTTGGTAATCTGTGTTTCATATGTCTATAGTTATGTCGGCAAAAATAAAATAAAGATTTGTTTATGCCTTTGTTACCCTGTTTCATTAAAATCTCATTTTCAGGTATGTGTGTTTAGATTAGGTTTATACATATGTTGATATATTTGGTACTTTATAATTAAGACAGTTCAATATGCTTGTAAAGATAATGTCGTTTCTATCTGCTTAGTTATTTCGTTTTCGTTCTTCCCTTCTTCTTAAGGTTGTCCCAGTTCAAAAAAAAGGGGGATTGTGTTTATTCATCCTGTGCTTGTTTCAGTCATTGTCGGTTTTATTGGTTTATTGATTTATCAGCAACGAAACCTACACTACATACATGCTCATCATACGCAACTGGTATAGGCGGACCTACCAGTTTTAGGGTCTGAACGGCCTCTTCATTGGCTCTCGGAGAGCGGGATACCACCCCCGTCCCGAAACTTTAAGCTAGTGAATTTCACTCTGCCGTTCAGAAATTTCTCATCCCTCGTTTTGTGAAGGCCTTGTTTTCGTTTGTTTTCCCTCTCGTACTTAGTTCGTTTTTGTCGTAATTGTTCATTTTTGTTTAAATCATTTTTGCCTCGGCATTAAGCCAACTCTTTGCTCAATTTAAGCGGCAGCTGACAGCCCTGAGACTCGTTCCGAGACCGCTACTTTCATTTTAATTTTTACCTTTTTGAATTTTTCCTTCCACAATCTCGAGACCGATTTTTGTCATTTTTCCTTTTTCTGTTTTTAATTGGCTCAACGTCGCGCCTTCGAAGTAACCGAGTAGTTTGTTTGATCACCGCACTTATCTCGGATTACGCAAAGAAGAGCGCACGTCGATGCTGAACTGCCAGTGAAGACATCTCCCAGACAACAGCAGAACGGGCTTCCAGCGTCTGAGCTTGGTGCGTCCATCTGAGCTCCCTGCGCGCTGCCGGACCCGAACGGCCCGGTACCATCTCCCAGAACCACCTTGGAGGACCATCAAGCAGCGATCTCCCAATCACCTGCGGGCCGACGCTCATCCAACGTAAGCCTCGTCACTCGCTTTTGTTCTGAAGTCTGGTATGCATCAAAATAAATTTAGTCTTAAATTCTAAAGCCCGTAAACAGTCTGGTTGGCTGTTCCAACAGCCGATAGGTCATAATTTTTCTTTCCCTTTTATTTTGCTACTTTAGGTCTCAGTTTAGGGTCCGTTTCCAGTCACACACGCCTCACCATTAAGGTGAAACGGTACTGAGACTGATTCTAGTGTTTCTTGCTCACACTAACAACCAAGAGCAGGTGGTGCTCCGTAAATTTTCATATCAAATATTCTTTCCTCTGTTCCGAGTTGGTCCTTCCGTGGGAGCAGGGACGGCGTCACGCGTCGTCCCTGTCCCCTCGGAGTCCCTCTAGCGGTCAGAGTAAGAATTGCATGTAAAATCCATGTTTATATATTTGGCATTCCGTTTCATTCCTTAGGGAGTTTGATCGTTCAAATTAAACAATCCTCCTCCGTCCACTACATTGCCCAGCCCCAGTAAAAACATTTTTTTGGTGCCAGCATTTCGTGAGGCAGAAGTTGATTCATACTTCAGTGCCTTGGAGCGAATAGCTTCGCCACTCAACTGGCCAAGAGACATGTGGCCTGTCCTTCTCCAATGCAAGTGGGTGGGTAAAGCACAGGAGTTGGTGTCTGCTCTTTTCTTAGAAGACAGCCTGCAATATGATGTTGTAAAGGAAGCAATTTTTCCTGCTTATGAGCTTGTTCCTGAGCCCTACCGGCAAAAATTTAGGAACCATAGAAAATCTAGTGGTCAAACCTTTGTCGAGTTTGCATGGGAGAAAAGCAACCTCTTTGATAAATGGTGTGCAGCTAATGATGTCAAAAATGACTTTGAGTCACTCCGTGAGCTCGTTCTTTTAGAAGATTTTAAAGACTCTTTGCCAGAGAAGGTGGTAATGTTCTTGAATGAACAGAAAGTGTCGTCATTGTCCAAGGCTGCTGTCCTCGCAGATGAGTTTGTGTTGACCCACAAAAATGTCATCTCATCTTCCCCCCCGATCGGACACGCCTTCTGCTTCTCGTCCCACAAGAGCCGAGTCTAGCCACCTCCCCCTTGAAAAGGCTAGAGGGAAGGGACTTCTGGTTTGGCCATAAAGCGGTAGACTGCGCGACACCAGGGCTCTCGACCGTCTAGGGTAAAAACTCCCCGAAAACTTGAATGACTATTGTCAGATATCATATTAACTACAAAGTGATCAGGGGAACGTTGGAATGGGAAGGAAAACTCCATTCAACCAAAACAGAAACACGGTAACAGACAATATGGCGGAACTACCAGCTTGCTCTGAAACAGAGGGAGATGGCGAAACGAACTCCTCGTGACTAACGACGCGAAAAAGGGCTCGGACATAGAAATTATTAGCAAGGAGATACGGGATTTAAAAATGGAATCAAAAGAAGTCCTTCGCACGTTTGGAGAAACACTGAGGAACAACGTGGAAAAAGACTTGGACGACTTCAAAGACGAAATAAATCAACAACTTGCGAAAGTCATCACCGAACAGGAGCTCCAGACCGGCAAGATCAACGAGGCTGAGTCGCGGATTGAAAAGCTAGAACGTTGGGCACAGGAAGCTAATGACGCTCTGGTCATATCACTGAGAGAACAAAAAGCTCTTCAGGACAAGTTAACTGACCTGGAGTCCAGGCCGAGGAGAAACAACCTACGTATCTATGGAGTCACTGAAGGAGAGGAGGGAGAATCTGTGGCCAAGTTTGTGGAAGACCTGCTGAAAAGCAAACTGCACCTGCCAGCAGATTTTAATTTCCAAATTCAGAGAGCACACCGCTCACTTGCACAGAAGCCAGCGGACGGTGCCCAACTGAGACCCATCATTGTTAACTTTCTGGAATTTACTACCAAAGAGAGGGTCCTGCGAGAGCTATAGACAAAGAAAATAGAACTGGGGAATAAAGTACCGTCATTCCATCACGATTACGCGACAGAGATGGTCCAAAAGAGAAAGGAGTACAACACTGCTAAAAGAATCCTGAAGGAGAAGGGCATCCGCTTCCAGACGCCATTCACCAAGATGAGGACCCACTGGGATACGGGAACTCGAACGTACAACAGCGCAGAGGAGGTAAAGGAGGAATTGGTGAGACGCGGCCTGGCGGAGAAGACGGCGGTGGCGACGGGTGCGGAGGGGCCTGCGGCACTCGGTGCCCCGCACTACGACGGAGAGGCAGTGCAAGGAGGGATCTTGGAGGGGCTACGCATCAGCAGCGACACGAGCCAGAGAAAAGCTACAAGAGTTTCAAAGATTCTTTGATTAAATTCAGAGAATACAGGGAAGAAAGCTGGTAGGGATGTTCTAGTATGACCGGTGTTTTTAGTTGAGAAATTATTAAAATTGAATTCCCATGTTAATAGAAAAGAGACTGTGGGAAGTCCGGGTCGCTCCTTTTTTTCTAACGTTGGACTCATTTAGAACGACTAAAATACTCATTGCAGGTTCAAGTGTCATTTCTAATTTAGGTTAGATTTTTGACTGCCTTCACGCGGGCCGGAGAGAGACACGCCGTAGTTTGGCCATGCCTGATCTACAGGAAACACATCTCTCTCAACAAGAGCTAAATCAACATGATTTAAAAGCTAAACTCGACACAACTAATGGCAACAGAAGTCAGACCCGCCTGTCGAAACTTGTCAACGTCTCTCTAGCCGAACTTGGGATGTTTGATGTTTGGAGGGACCTCCACCCGTTACAGAGGACTATTTTTTTTATTAACATTACAGACAGATACAGAATAGAGGAATGTAAAATAGGAACGACTGACTTGTACTGACACAGTATTAATTACCTAATTATTTGTCTAAATAAGAGGAAGAAAAACACACTTTGGAGATTAAATGTGGGTATGCTAAATAATCCAAAAACACTGGAGGAGGTTAAGAAAGAGATTAAATGCTCTATGGAGGAGAACATAGATAGTCCAGTAGACACTACCATACTGTGGGACACAATTAAAGCTGTGATGAGAGGGAGGTTAATAGCGAGGGCAGCCTATCAAAAAAAGACTAGATGTGGCGAGGGGGAGGGTCTGGCAGAGGTGGAGACAATTCAGATGGTGGGTATAAAGGAAAATTGGGGGGACAATGCCACCTGGGGAGTTGCAGGAAGAGCTTAATCGGACTAAGCAATAATTTGGTTTTCTCGTCCAATCGGAGTTCACACCTTGTCCCCCTATACATGCAACTGAGAAATTTGAATTACTGACGGGAACGTGTCCTCCTCCCAACAGTAGGGGGTGGAGTGAGCCTTTTCAGCTGGTCAGCTGCTTTCGGTTGACATATTACATCATTACAATATAGAATGACAGTTCATAATGTACGTGTTACTTACTTTGCAGATAAGCTGTACCCTATTTCTTGTGCTCATGGTTATTTTAAAAGATAACCATGAGACAAGAACGTTGTTTGCTGTTGGAGGGCTAAAACAACACAATGTCTTCGATGCTACGCTTTGTGCCGTCGCCACGGACCCCAAACTCTCGTTCTTGTTGGATGCGGGTTCGGAGCAGACTGGTGGGAGAGTTTGTGTACAGGTTTTGCAAAGGAACGGTGTCTTCAGTTATA
>NW_027466100.1:4632500-4850000 GCF_046127955.1 Nelusetta ayraudi | reverse complement strand
GCCCCTTCAGATTCTTGTTCCTTCCCTTAAATATCCTCCCAGAACAGAGACACTGCTAAAATGCATATTTAAAAGATTCAAATCAAATCTACTCTTCCTACTCGGGAACCTTTTGGTCATCAGGGGTAATTTTCCACAGCAACAATAGATCACCAAGACCTTCATACCTCTCGCACTGGCACTCACAACATTTCAAAGGGAAGTTCTAAACAAAAGGCAGAGACAGTCCCTGAATGCAAATCCAACAAACACAAGGAGATACCTTTTGGCCCTCGGGGGTTCCTTTCCCGCGACATGTAAATCATGTTAGTTAATTACAATAGGTGAGATTGATACAGTTGTAACCCCCGTCTTTGAAGAACTTCCATTGTTAGAGAAAACACTTCAGGATGTGGATTTGACTGTCTTACACCCTGGACAAGTCGCCAGTTCATCGCAGGGCCACATAGAGACAAACAACCATTCACACTCACATGCACACCTACGGACAATTTAGAACGTTCAATTGACCTCACATGCATGTTTTTGGAGTGTGGGAGGAAGCCGGAGAGAACCCACGCAGACACAGGGAGAACATGCAAACTCCACACAGAAAGGTCCCAGGTCCAGGCCCCAGAATCGAACCCACGACCTTCTTGCTGTGAGGCGGCAGCGCTAACCACTGCACCACCGACTAATTTATTACTTAGTTGAAAATGCCATTTTATTTCATTTAACAAAGCATATCATTATTTCATCATGCATTTAATTGTTTTGTGGTCCTGTGTTTTAGTGCTTCATAATTGTATTCTGTTGTCAAATTTGCCCATCAAAGTCAGATTAGTAATCCTGTACATCACTTTAAGGAAAACCAATTCTAGGTAATGGATTGCAGATCTTGTAGTGACCTGTTACAATGGAAAGAAATGGATACATAATAAGTACGTCTGTGTGTGTCTGTGTGTTTAAAAATGGCGGTTTTGGTCTTTCGTGAAAGACTGCCTTTGGCCAATCAGTGTCCTGAACGTTGCTACGTCACCCTTATGGTCTCAGCTCTGCTCGCTTCGAACCCCAACGAGGCAGGTACCAAAATCCTAACCCCTGGGAACGTGACAATTGCTTTTTTCAATTTAACTTTTCGTTATTTTGTTCGTTTTCGTTAACTATTATAACCGTGGTCAGGACCTCCAGTGAGAAGATCCACTGGAGGACATTTAGAGCAAACAGTCAGACAACAGCAGCTTCACCACATCAGCTGAAAAATGGAGTTTGGATGCATTCAGCTTCAAGTCGTGGACAGAAAATGATGCTCACACTGTCACACTGATGTTTTCTTCTCCAACCTTCTCTCAGCTCCAGAGGTTGGTGGTCTGCAGGAGCTTCTACAGCAGCAGAAGATCAGTCTGGAGAGGAGATGTGAACGTGTGACTGAAGGTGAAGAAGCAGGAAGTCAAACTCTCCTCAACAGCATCTACACTGAGCTCTACATCACTGAGGGACTGAGTGAGGAGGTCAACAGAGAGCATGAGGTCAAACAGCTGGAGACCAAGAAGACCAAGAAGACCAAGGAGATCCTCCACGACCGTCCAATCAGGTGCAGCCAGATCTTTGAAGCCTCACCTGAGCAGCAGGGACTCAGGGAGTCACAGTGGTGCTGACCAGGTCTCTGGGCTGGACTGGGAAGCCTTGGGGTCCCACTGGAGGAGCTGGAGGAGGTGACTGGGTCCAGGGAAGTCTGGGGGTCTCTGCTGAGGCTGCTGCCCCCAAGACCTGACTCCGGATACGGCAGTAGAAGATGGATGGATGGATGGATGGATGGATGGATGGATGGATGGATGCCAGGTGATAGAACATTTCATAAAAACAGACTCTGCATTATAACTTCTATTACACTCTAAAAAACTCACTCCAATATAACTGCACTCGTCCTTCTCTCACATTACATTGGATCACAATGACCAAACAACACAACAAACACAATGATGCCACTGTGCTGCCACGTCCACACTCAGTGTAGGTCTGTAGGCCTCTTGGACCTTCATGTGAACCACTGCGTGTTGACTGGAGGTGAAACATGACTGACTGCTGTCCTCCTACCTGGACAATGCAATCTCACTTTCATTCTGCTGCAGATGGCCATTTTCATTTTACACCGTCCAAATTTACAGCTCAGGGCGCTGGGACGAATTCCAAATTGTGTGCAGATACAGGCCTACATTTCAAATAATTATGAGAAAAATCCAACGTAAAGAGAGCACTTCCATAAGGAAATAGTCAACATGAAATTTCGTCTTCTACTGACACCTGCTGGTCAAATTGAATAGTTGCAAATATTGTGAACAAGTTGTCATCTAATTCTAATCCTAAACAATATGGCCATTCCAAGTCAAGTATTAAGACAATTAATCAGGTTTGTACTGCTTGATTGAACACATTCATCCCGTTCCAGTGCACTAAAACCCACTTCCCTTCAGGACCGTGTCAGCGAAGCCAAAACTTCCTTGAGTGACGCTGTTTCCCAGCATGCAATGCGAGCTAGCGATTCACAATACTATTTCGTCACAAACATGGATGTAAAAAATAAAAAAAGGAAAAAGGGAAAAATGAAACTTCAGGAACAGCAACCATTGCAATACAAGCAGAACTGGGCCGAAGTTTTATATTATGTACACCAAAATACAGCCTTCTGGTGGACAACCTATTTAATCCGTGTCTTTCTATGGCTCTTCTGTGGGTGAAAGCTCATTGTAGAAGTCACGTGCTGGGTAGGTCACCCCTCCAATCACCTCGGGGTAGGCCTAAGACAAGAGCCAATGGTTACCCTTGCAGGGTATCACCTGATACGGGTGAGCAAGTGAACAGAAAATATCGTTCAACGTGTGCAGTCGTAACAGGAGAAGCTTGCTGGTGGAAATGATGCACTACAAGTCGATGTGACACTAATGAATGCGATGGATGAGGCAGAGCAATGCTCCAGAACCTGATTCAGATTCAGACTACTCCCTCCACTTTTTTTATTTCATATGAGCGTTTAAAAAAAACAACATAATGATAATCGAATAAGCTTTAGTTTATTAATCAGAATTAAAACAAGTAGGTTTAGCCCTTACAAGGTTGTAGATTTGTTATAGATGAGTTCCTTTGTTGTAGTTTGGCGCTTGAAAAACTATATATGGGATGTACCATGACCTGAGGGATTTCCTCATCCCATCCCAGCTTGGTTCTGATGCTGAATGTGAATGTATCTTGCTGTACATCCCACTGAGCTCCAAGGGCCCTCTCCATAGGGAGCTGGTCTCTGTCAAGCTTAATTGTTTTTACCTCTTAACTCTCTGCTCTTCAGGAATGGCGGCCAGCACCGAGCGATGATTGCTCATCCACTTATTGAGCTTAAATCCACCTCTACCGCACAGGTCTGTTAGCTGCTGGTACAGATGTATTGCTTGTTCTACCGTGCTGACGGCCTTTAGACAATCATCCACGTAGAAATTTTGACCAACAGTGTTTATAACCTCGGCTGGGAAGTCATGCTGATTGTCGTCGAATGAAGCACAGCTTGGGGATGACACTGCCCCAAAGATGTGGACCAGCATCCTGTGCTCTTGTAGGTCCTTTGTAATGTCCCCATCTGGCCACCAGAGGAAGCGTTAGAAGTTTACATCCTGGTTGGAAACTCTTACTTGATGAAACGTTCCCTCAATGTCAGTCATGAATGCTACAGGGCCTTGGCGAAAACGAAGCAGCACACCTAGCAGTGTACTTGTCAAATTGGGACCCTGCAGGAGCTCTTTATTTAATGATGTTCACTCACTTTCAATCTCACAGCCACTAAAAAACCTGATTGTGATTGAGAGGTCCTCAGCAGCCAATCACTGTTGGGAGTCCAGCCTTCAAACACTCCTACTGAATCCAGAGTCACATCTGTGAGCATCTGGAACTTTGGCCCTGATCCTCCACACCACACAACTTGGGATGACAGCGCCACCTACCTGTATCCTTTCAGCAGCCAGTCCATGCTCTGACCCGTTTCCACTGTGGCCTGTTGTGTCATCTGGACCGGAGTCTGGATCATCAGTGTCCAGGTTCATGGAATCTGTCAGAGTGCCGCCGTCCTGTGATGTAATGATAGAGAATCACTCTATTTATACTAATGTGCAGAACCACGAGAGTGTCATTTCTTCACTGCTGTCAGCAACAAGCATTTGGTGTCACACTGGTGTACAACACTTATGGGCTAATTAATAAGAAATGACATATTTATGAATCACCTGCAATGCCCAGATTGTTGCTGCTTATCTGCTGATATGAGCCGTCAACTGTTGCAATATAGAACCACGGGCAGGAAATTACAATTAGTGTAGAGCGTATTATAATTTAAAAGTTTACTTACGGTAGTTCTTTAAAGAATTTAGCAGGGATGGAACAGGCTAACGTGACGACGTCACCTCTAACACGGTAGGAGCTCAACCTGCTGTCACGGCGAAAACTCTGTGTTACGTCCCGTCGAGGGGGACCGAGACGCAACGTGTGGGACACCTTCCCCCACTCCCAAGCCTCATTAATTTTTCACTGCAGTTGGCAGTTTCAACAAAAAACATTTTATTAATCAGTAAATGAAATAAACAAAACAACTTAACCGGTGGGCAGCAAAGGCTTCAGGGTGGGCCCAGGCCAAAATAATAAACCAAACTCCAACTAGCTCGCCTTAAGAACTAACTAAAGAAAGAAAGAGAACCCAAATACAGAAAGGCTAACCTCCCTACATACTTATTAAACAGGAGAAAAGAGGGGACAAAGAAAATGGCAGCCCACCCCTACGGCTGCGTGCTCTAAAACCATTTCAGAAGTGACTAACTGCAGAGTTGGGAGCGGAGGAGGGATGACCGTCAGGCTGGCTCGACTGCTCCTCCTTCTCAGCCGTGGCGCGTCCAATCAGCAGCCGACATCCAGGACCGCACCTGCAAGGCGTCATCCACTCTCACACACACACACACACACACACACACAAACATAGAGGCATCTAGACCCACCTGTGGGTCATATCACCCCCTCCCTTAAGAACTAAACCCTATTAACATACCTACAAACAAAACTAAACAAGAAAAACAGCTCAGTTCCCCCAAAATAAGAATTCCGCAGCTAGTCCACATCGTAATGCATCTGCCAACACATTATCAACCCCCCCTTCCTGTGGCAAATCTGGAGATTGAAGTCTTGCAGGGGCAGAGACCACCGCATCTACGAGGGCATTATGGTCTGTAAAAACCTGACCCCAAATTAACATCAAGATGGGCACTGTCAGAAGGAGAGCCAAAGCTTCTTTCTTAACTTCCCAATATTGACTCTGTGTGCATGCTGCTTAGTTGTGGCATGTCCCTCGACTTCTATGCTATTCTACAGCGGGGGTGGTCAGAAAACAATAGTGGGTGGCTCTCAATTAATTTAACAATATCATGACGGGCTGATGCAGGCTAATGGGACAAAAACGAGCTTAAGTTATTCATAATTTCAGAGTTTCCCAGGCGCGCCGAAGGAACACCGATTTTTTTTTTTTTTTTCAATGAGCCCTCCCTCCGCCAATGGGCACGGAGGGGGCGGAGGCTCAGGCGACACATTTTTCCGAGCGACGTAACGCCCGGTTCACACTGGACGCGGAAGCGCCTTGAAGCGCCGCGAAGCGCTTCCATTCGGCGCCCACGTTAATCAATGTGGTGGTTGCGCGGCTCGCGGCATGCATTTGTTGTTTCGGCGTCTGCTCTATTTCGTGCGCGAGCCGCGAGCGATCCTCGTCAATAGTACAGGAAGTCGCTCAATAAAAACGAGAAAATCCGGTGAATTTTCAAAATAAACTAATTTCAAAAATAAAAACCGAATGATAAATTCGATCATATATCATATTTGTATGTTATATTTGTCAGTACATTGTATCAGAGTGCGAGAGAGATTAAACACACACACACACACACACACACACACACACACACACACACACACACACACACACACACAGAGGAAGACTTGATCAAAATACGTCTGTTTGATCCTAGAGATGCCGGTCAATGATCATTATGAAAGAGGTCTTGTCTTGAGATGGACACCTGAGTGCGTGTTTCTATTTATTTACACACACACACACACACACACACACACACACACAAAAGTAAGCTACGGAGCAGGCTGGCTACGGGGCGAGGGGGGGCGATGATGAAAATGATTTTTTTTATCAAATTTTTTTTAAAGAAAAAAAAAAGAAGCTCAAGTGAGAGTGAAAAAAAGACTGCAGCTGAGCAGAAGCGCTTGTCGACCGTCGCGGAGCTGTTCGCGTCTGGTGTGAACCAGTTGGAGCCTCGCTCGCGAAATTCGTCGGCGCTCCGCTTCGCGGCGCTTCCGCTTCCATTGAAATGAATGGCACGAGCCGCGCGCCTGTTCGCGTCTGGTCTGAACCACGACATTCAGTGCCTTTACATGGCACTAGAGAAAATCGAATTATTGCCTTAGTCCGATTATGATCGGAGAACTCACGTGCGTGTAAACACCTTACTCCGATTATGATTGGAGTTTGAGAACTCCGATTGGAATCGGAGAACCCCGACTGAGACACCCAGATAATGCGATTGGAATTCGAATTTCTCTGCCATGTATACGCCTTAATCGGACTATTAACTGGACAATGCGAGTGAACATGCGCCACGCCTCGCTCTCGCGACTCATGACCGCACAACTACATCGTCTAACAAAACAGACGGCGCGAAACAACCTGGCAAACGCGAAAAAGAATGTTGACATTTGGAGAGAGGATGAGACCGGGGCGATGCTTTCTCTTCTAAAAGAGATGGACATATTAAAATAACGCACAACGGAGACCTTTTTAAAAAGGGTAGCGCAGCAAATGCAGGGCTCCGGCTTTGCGCACCCCTGAACAAATACGTATTCCTTCGTATTTATATTTCTACCTTTTCGTTCACATTTTTTATAAGTTAGAAGAATTTTAACTTTGTAAATAAAAGCACAGCAAAGACATGTTTTCCTGATTTGTTTTTATTTTGGTAATTTCGCTGTTATTCTGCTGGAAACGGCGTGCAGCGGCACCAGCTTCCTCCACGGTCGGCACTTTAATGAGCGTGTGTATAACTGAAGACACCGTTCCTTTGCAAAACCTGTACACAAACTCTCCCACCAGTCTGCGCAGAACCCGAATCCAACAAGAACGAGATTTTGGGGTCCGTAGCGACGGCACAAAGCGTAGCATCGAAGTGTTGTTGTAGCCCTCCAACAGCAAACAACGTGCTTGTCTGCCTTTTAAAATAACCAGGAGCACAAGAAATAGGATACACCTTATCTGCAAAGCAAGTAACACGTACATTATGAACTATCGTTCCATATCATAATAGATTTAATATGTCAACTGAAAGCAGCTGACTCTATACATATATATATATATATATATATATATATATATATATATATATATATATATATATATATATATATATACATATATATATTAACCTCTTTCATTGAACTCCAAAACATACATGGTCAAAATCCATATTATTAGTATGTTGTTGTTTTTTTTAAATGCTCATACAAAACAAAAAAAAAAGTGTGACATTCACTTGTAGTTTATTATTTTCGCCAGCAAGCTTCTCATGTTACAACTGACTACATTGACCCATATTTTCCATATACTCACATGAATCAGTTGCCCTGCAGATCCCCTTACAAGGGCCCCGAGGAGTGACGCACAACCAGCACGTGACCTCTACGATGACCTTCCACCCACGGAAGTGTCATAGGAGGACAAGGATTAAATAGTATGGCTTGTCCACCAGAAGGCTGTATTATGGTGTACATAATATAAAACTTCGGCCCAGTTCTGCTTGTATTGCAATGGTTGCTGTTCCTGAAGTTTCATTTTTCCCTTTTTCCCTTTTTATTTTTTAAAATCCATGTTTGTGATGAAATAGTATTGTGAATCGCTAGCTCGCATTGCATGCTGGGAAACAGCGTCACTCAAGGAAGTTTTGGCTTCGCTGACACGGTCCTGAAGGGAAGTGGGTTTTAGTGCACTGGAACGGGATGAATGTGTTCAATCAAGCAGTACAAACCTGATTAATTGTCTTAATACTTGACTTCGAATGGCCATATTGTTTAGGATTAGAATTAGATGACAACTTGTTCACAATATTTGCAACTATTCAATTTGACCAGCAGGTGTCAGTAGAGGACGACATTTCATGTTGACTATTTCCTAATGGAAGTGCTCGCTTTACGTTGGATTTTTCTCATAATTATTTGAAGTGTAGGCCTGTAGTTGATGAGGAATCACGGTGTGCTAACGCTACTCAAACAGCTTAGATGAAAAAAGGGAGTGTGATTTGGGTTTGTGGTACATTATGACAATCTTGGACTTGCAAGACTGAGGCGATGGTTCAATTCCCATCAATGTGTATTATATATGTGTTATTTAGCTCATCTATTCTACATTTTAAATAGATCACATTTGACATCTGACCCACTGAACACTTACTATTGAACATATTTTTAAACTATGGGCTATTTAGTCTTGTTTTAGGATATAATATAATTCATTGCACAAACTGTCAGGCTAAGTATAAGAGCTATAGTCTACTACAATCAGTCGTGCCAAAAAAGAGACATTGTCTTTATTTTTCATTTTTATTTTATTGTGTCAGCATTGAACCATACAAGCATGTAGTGTTGTCCAACAAGAATGCATGGCGAATCAAATCCCAAACAACCTATGAAACAATGAACACGTTTCCATTGCACTTCATTTTATTGAGCACTAGATGACCTCCTCGAGCACTGTGTCATTGAAGCCTCGAGTAATGAACCATTTTTTGAAACAAGTGTCGAAGCTTCAACAAAGCCTCGATCGGCCATCACTACCTACGGCTGCGTGCTCTAACACCATTTCAGAAGGGACTAACTGCAGAGTTGGGAGCGGAGGAGGGACGACCGTCAGGCTGGCTCGACTGCTCCTCCTTCTCAGCCGTGGCGCGTCCAATCAGCAGCCGACATCCAGACACACACACAGACACAAAGATAGAGGCACCTAGACCCACCCGTGGGTCATAACACTCCGTGTGGATCTTTTCACTCTGGCATTGAAAGGGGGTGCTAGCGCTAGCCGTTTGCTAAGCTATGTACAGACAGCACCACCGCTTGCCGAACCACATAGTCACACCGTTTATATGCAACAACTCGTCATCAATATCTCTAAAGTAGAAGTCAAGAACTTTTTTCAAAAACGATAACTAACTCAAACTTTTTTCTGTGTTTATAAAAACAAACTAAAACAAACTTAAATTGAAGTCATATTTCACTTTGTTTACGTCTGTCAAATGAATATTTGCCCAGGAAAATGTTTGCGTTTTACGCAGCAGCACCTAAATGCACCTCGCGTTCTGTGACGTCACCCCTCTTTCACAGTAGTATGTTGACGAGCGACTCGCGGCGGGAAAGTCCGATATGCCACTTTTTCCCAACACGACGAAGAGAGTGACAAAAGCCAATGTCTTGTGGTGGAAAGACACAAAATATGTGGCTTGCTTCTAAAAAGGGAAAAACCCCGACAAACCTCCATTTAAGAAGCTCGCACAAAGCAGTAGTGAACATGTTTATTGAGACTGGGAAGTAGACACGACAGTATGACTCAAATATCCTGTGGCAATGAGAGTGGTTATGGCTATCTGATAAAGCAAGATTTAATATTGGGAATTTAACAAAATGAAAAGGAACCGACAACGCCACCCTGGGAATTTCACCCAGGGAGTTCTACTAAACACAAAAGTAATAATTAGGCACACAGGTAAGTTCTACGAGGAAGGAGTAGGAGACGTGGTTCAGAATGTTTAAAATATCAAACCAACTTTTATTCAACATTTAAAAATAAAAGGAACAAACAGACCAACACTTAAAACGGAGCTACTGAGCTCCTTATTCTTGGTGTAGAAACTGAGGCTTACCGTTGAGGGGGCCAAACGGGGGAGGAACCAAAGAAAACAAGGAACACCCCACTCACACGTGACACACCTGGAAAGAAAGTGAAGTGCAAAAAAAAAGAAGAAAACAACCACAATCCCGGGTCACAGCACGCGAAGGGGCCCACCACCCGGGACACCGCCACCACCAGCAGCTCTCAGCGACTACAAAAGAAAAGATAAACAGTTGGTTACTAAAAGTTCCCTAAAATCTGTCACATGTACTGAAATAGCAAGAAAAACAAACAAACAATGCAATCACACACACACACACACACACACACACACACACACACACACACACACACACACACACACACACACACACACACACACACACCCCAACCAAGTTCCCACCAACCACGCACACGCATACACGCACGCACACCACTGTAGCTGGACCGGCGACTTGATAGTGTAACGTCTGCTGTCTGAGGGTCAGCAGTGGCGACGTAAGCAAACGAGGAAAAACAACAAGTAAAACCAAGGCGGGACGGAAGCAACATGCACCGTCCACCGTCTGTACGGGGCGACTAGCACAATCAAGTGCGGGCAAAGCGGCAGTGTTCCTGCACTTATCTTATAGGACCGAGTTTTGGGCCACAGGTCTTGATCACCAAGCGTCCTCCAGGTGAGGAGAACAACGAGGAGGCTCTGCGCAGCTTTGTGCTAGCAGGCGGCTGTAGTGTCCGGTGAGGTGTTCAGGAAGCACTGTAAAAAGAACGGACAGGTGAGGTACTACGTACCTATGCTAATAAGCCATAATAATTTAAATGCTAAAATGTCCGCACCTGATCCTCTTAAAACTCGGGCACACAAATCGGATGTTCAGTGTCCCATTGACCACAATGGACCACTAAACGAAGCTTTTAAGAAAAATGCGAAATGAAGCCACTGAGAGCTAAAACAACATGCAAACAATGCCACAGTGCAGCTTTTCTCAAACGGGTCAATTTTGAAATCATTTTAATCAACTCTGTCTTCATTGATCAGAAGGTTTTTGCAGATTTGGAATTAAAAAAATTTAACTGCAGGAATCATAAAATCGTCTCATCAGTGACGTTTATAGAGCCATTCAAAAATGTAATATGTGCTGAACAGACAAACGGAGGTGTAAGAGGCCTGTGTGACCAGCAGGGGGCAGCAGAGGACCGACAGCCGCAAGTTCCTCCTCAGAGAGGCCTGAGAAGGTTCTGCACCTTCAGCTCCTCCAGGAGGACCTCAGCAAAGTGTCAGTTTGTTGGTTTTTTACCTCGGTCGGCAGAGTCACAGTATGAAACTTGTAGCCAGGGGGCGCTGCAGCTCACTCAACACCTACAAGGTTTGAAAAGGAAATTGAGTGGAATTCATCTGGAATGAAAAGAAAAGCACAACTACAGCAGAAAAACTGAACAAAAAGACGCACAAAGTTTGAACTACACAAAGATTTTCTTCTTCTGTTGATTCAAATGAATTTGACAGAAATAATATCTGAAAAAATAGAAACCAAATGTTAAATTTCGACATTTAAAAAATGGACAGATTCATTTACACCCAGTAAGATAAGAAGATATTTAGCTCTCAGCCAATTAGAGCTGCTGCTCCTGTGTGTGTGTGTGTGTGTGTGTGTGTGTGTGTGTGTGTGTGTGGATGTGGTGGTGTGTGTACCTGAATGTGGGAGTGGGTGTGTTTAAGTACGTCACTGGAAGTAGGCTGCCAATTAGTGCGGCCTCCGAGGCCGCAACCGCCCCACGCCAGCGACGAGCCCGGGGGGGGGGGGGCCCGGACACGGCACACACGCCGCAATGCCGGCCAGGAAGAGGCCCGGAGCAGCAGGCCCCCGGACCGGAGGGCACCCGCCCCACGAGGAGCCAGGGCAAGATGACAGGGAGGCAGATACCCCAAGGAGAAGGGACACCACCCGGGGCGAACAGACAGCAGAGCCCGTCCTCCGGACGGGGCCCCCCAGGGCAAGCGAGACCGGACTCATCCCCATTACAGGACCCAGCCCCTTCACCCACCGGGAGGATCGGTACCCAAGGCAGGCCCGGGCACCCAGAGGCCCCCCCCCTACGGACCCAGTATGGCGCATCGCCGCAAGTGGCGAGGTCCCCATAGGCCCAGCCGGTCTCGCACCCCAGGGGCACCGGACTGCACAGGGCCCATCCAGAGTGGGAAAGATGCTGGATCCCGCCCCCGCTAGCAGGCCAACCCCACTGTGTGTAGGGGTGTCAGTGTGTGTATATGTGCACTTGCTGGTGTGTTGAACTATGGTGCGTTTAAAATGGAGGGGTGGTAAGGCCCTGGGGCAACCACACTGCTGCTGAGCAGGGCGGTGGCCGCAGTGCATGAACCACCCCCCCAGTTCCAAAGTGTCTATAATGCCATTAAGATTGGAGAGGGTCTTAAGGCCAGAAGGCCGGGCAGCGATCACCCAAGACACAAATCCCCCGAAACAGAAGAAAATAAATAAATTAATTAAAAATTTAGGGGAAAAAAACATTTAAAAAACACCTATTATGTGACCAGGGAGGACTCCCGGTCAGGGCGTCCCCTCAGCGACATCGGGGCCGGGGACACCACAGGGATCCAGGAGCCAAAGGGGGCCCGCCCCCCACCGCACCGCACCACCCGGGCACACAGGAGCGGTAGCCGGCGAACGCGCAGCCCCACCCCAGGCATGCGACCCCACCGCGTACGATCCAGCGCCAGTCCCCAGACACAGGGACGGACCAGCCCTCCCCCTGGAGCACCACCAACCCTGCATTAACTGTGCAGTGTGAGCAGGTCTGAGAGGCGGTCATGCCCATCTGAAACATCCGCTGCCCGGTGTAGTGGATCCTGTGGAGTACTTTAAAATGTATTAATTGTAGAATAGGTTGTTTTATCAGTGAAAAGGTGTTCAGGCAGATTGTTCTCCAGAAATTAGAGTGAGGCTGGAGAGACAGGTCTCTTTCCCACTTAACAATTGGGATAGAAATCGTGCGATCTGTATTTGTAAGAAACTCACTCCAATAGAACTGCACTCGTCCTTCTCTCACATGACATTGGATCACAATGACCAAACAACACAACAAAGACAATGATGCCACTGTGCTGCCACATCCAGACTCTGTGTAGGTCTGTAGGCCTCTTGGACCTTCATGTGAACCACTGCGTGTTGACTGGAGGTGAAACATGACTGACTGCTGTCCTCCTCCCTGGACAATGCAATCTCACTTTCAATCTCACAGCCACTAAAAAACCTGATTGTGATTGAGAGGTCCTCAGCAGCCAATCACTGTTGGGAGTCCAGCCTTCAAACACTCCTCCTGAATCCACAGTCACATCTGTGAGCATCTGGAACTTTGGCCCCGATCCTCCACACCACACAACTTGGGATGACAGCACCACCTACCTGTATACTTTCAGCAGCCAGTCCCATGTTCTGACCCGTTTCCACTGTGGCCTGTTGGCTCATCTGGTCCAAAGTCTGGATCATCAGTGTCCAGGTTCATGGAATGAGTCAGTGTGCCGCCATCCTGTGATGTCATGATAGAGAATCACTCTATTTATACTAATGTGCAGAACCACTGGAGTGTGGAAGCAGACAGTTACCATAATCCAAATGAAAAAGCAACAGCAGAAATGCTTTTTCATTTTAAGAACGTGGCTGCATTATTTGACTCATAAAAAAAATCGTTAATAAATAATCCAAACTGCATTTTCATTTTCTTATTCATGACTGCTCATTCTTGTACTTAATTCAAATGAAGGAAAACACATTTGAGATTTAATTTTCAAAACATGCACCAGCAAAGAGTTACCAAAATTCAATATGAAATGTAAAATTCAAAAATGAAAAAGCAATAGCAGAATGCTTTTTCATTTTAAGAACGAAGCTGCATTATTTGACTCATAATTAAATTCATTAATAAATATTGCTATATGCATTTTCATTTTCTTATTCGTGTCGCACCTTTTATGACACAATCAAAAAGAAAACTGAGGGCATTGATTTTTCATTTTCGTGGTCCTGCCCTGCACAAGAGTTACCACAACTCGAAAACGAAATCGCAATCTCAAAGTTTGATTGTGTCATAAAAGGTGCGACACGAATAAGAAAATGAAAATGCATATAGGAATATTTATTAATGATTTTAATTATGAGTCAAATAATGCAGCTTCGTTCTTAAAATGAAAAAGCATTTCTGTTATTATATTCTTATTTTAATTTGGATTATGGTAACTGCTTCCATATAAAACAAATACATCCATAAATATATACAATGTGAGAATTGTTTCTTGCAAGAGCTGTACTTCAACCCATGACCATCGATAAAAGTGTACACATCTAATCGTAAACAATCTGCTGCAACCTGAATTTCCACTTCTGTGTCTATAAACCAGTCACAGCTTGACTGATGGCTCTGAAGAAGCAGTTTCCATCAGCCTCTACATTCTCATTTGTACACGGCGAACCTAATGGGCCATTGCAATCAGAAATTGGAAAACTCGCACGGTCCAAATGAATCTTCAAGTTTTTGCAAAGGTCTAAACAAACATCAACATCAAGGGGAGAGAAGTTACACTCTTCATTGGTCACAGCACTGACAAACTCTACGTCAGAATTATCCATGTCAAAGTGAGGAGTTTTGCTCTTCTGAAGTGACTCACTGTTGCCAGCTGGTGCTGGAATTTTAAACCGTGACCGGTTTCGCCTTGATGAAAAGAACCATGCAGAACCTTGGCTAATCTAATACCAGTGCCATGATCTGCCACTGCATCTTCACTAGTACTAACTGATGATGGATCACAAATCATGAGGCGTAGAACGAGCGGAGCAGTCAGAGGCAACAGAAGAAGAAAGAAAAGCCTCCTTAGCTTAGTTGATCTTCTGTGTTGTCTCCTGGACGGTGCTGGCCTCCTCTGGCTTGGTGCTGGCAACCACGGGAGCCACAGGAACCACGGGCACAGCTCTGGTCATCTGTGGCGTCGCCTCCACCTGATTAAAATAAGAAAGATGTGATTTTATGCCAATAAACATAGAAAGGAAAGCACTAGGCTTTACACGATCACGATTTTTGTGCCGATCACCGATCAGTGAGTTTAAATAAACCGATCACCGATCACTGATCCGATCACGTTAGGGTCAATAAATACTTGTTTCTGTACATCCCTTGCCTTCTCACGAGCACCGTCTAAAGTTGTTTGCTTTAGCATCCGTTTCAGAGTTTGCTTTTCTTTTTCTTTCTCCGCGTGTTTCTTGAACTCGACATGCTCCTCCGTGTGTATCTTTTCCAAGTGCCTGATTAAATTTGTGGTGTTGAAACTTTTTGCCACAATTCCCCCGCTAGGTACTGTAGCGTTGCATATATTGCAGATAGCTTGTGCTATGTCTGTTTCTCTCACTTTGAAAAACTTCCACACCCCCGACACGTTTGTTTGTGTCACCCATGGATGTTGCTGTCGTGAAGATTCAAAGAAACTTTATTGTCCGTCACATAGCGACAGTACTCAAAACAGGAAGAGGCACGAAGACGAAAATGAAGGTTTTTGAATCATGAATCATTAGCTCTCGGATACAAACAAATAAACATGTCGATGCTGTGAAACTACTTTGGAGGAAATGAGACAGATTAAAAAAGTTTCAACACGACCATGACGTCATTGATCGGTGATTCATGACATGACGCCCGATCATGAACGTTTCTAAAAATGCCAAATATCGGCCGATCCGATACAGCCGATAAGATCGGTGTAAAGCCTAGAAAACACACACAGGTGATGAAGTGGAAATGAATAAGTACAAACCTGCAGCACTGCTGTGACATTGCTGGAGGCAGACTCAGTCATGTGGACAGTTGAACGTGTTGCCCACACCTGCAAATACAAGGACACAAAGTAACGTTTAAAGAACTGCATTTATTGTCCTATCACAAAGATGCACACAATGAAATACACATATCCCAAATACCAACATCTCACTTGTTTGTTTTGGTTTTTGAGGCAACGTGTGCTGATCGACGTCTCAGGCTGGACATCTGGAAGAACATAAAGAAATGAATTCATAAACAAAGTAACACACTAATTAAACTGTACATGTACTGTACATATGTGATCTTGTGTTGATAATAGGGCTGGGGCGATACGGCTAACCCACGATTCGATACTGTGACGATATTTGGCCCACGATAATGACAACATCACGACACACGATATCTTCGAAATTTTGCAGACGATATTGTCATAACCCGGCTCAAGAGTTATGACAATAACGGAAGGGACACTGCGGATTGCAATTAATCAAAAGGTTTATTATAACAAAATAGATAATTGTAAGCAAAATAATGAAATATATGGTGTGTGTTTGTCAGTATTCATCAGTAATGTAAGTGTGGATGAGTGAATAATAGGATGTGGGGTGTTGTCAGGTGCAAAACAGAACAGAAGAAGCTGAGAGTCGGCCAGACGCCCATGGCTGCTGGATGGAGAATGGGGAAGAGACCGAGCGGCACACGCAGTCGGCCTTTTATCCTGCGGGGGGCATCGGCACAGGTGTCCTAATCGGAAGATGCCACTCCCACATCCACCGCTACCTAGAAATGGGAAAACAGCTGGGAGCCACAACAAGTTATATAGAGACAGGGTCGTCACAATATGTGACTGAAAAAGAAAAAAATACCCATAAAAAGGAAAATGCCTGTGATCTTGCATTTATTCCAAAACTTTGTATAATGTACAAACAAACGTGCACTGCACAAGCAAACATATTAAAGTGCATGAACATTAATAACTTTCATGTAAACAAGGACAGTGCTTTCTGGTAATGTAAAGTCAGTAGCAACTTGTCTTATCTCAACTTGGGGACTTGGGATATACAAACCGACGGGAAGATGAAAGAGGGAAAAAAATCCTTTCACTGCCCCGATTCTGAAAATCAATAAAAAATGATGCAGACAAAATAAATAAATAAATAACCGCGTCCCCGAAATATACGGGACAAAGTGAAGTGCGTCCCCCATCAGTTCATTACGGGACAGGCTTTTTTATTTGCAAATATGGGACAATCGCGTATTTTATGGGAGGGTTGGCAACCCTATCTAGACCACAGACGGAAATTAAATGAGGTTTTGTCATTTTCCCTAAAAAACGGGACAAATTGTGTCCCGGGAGAGATTTTATCTTTCCCGGGACAGGTGGACAGGTGGTGTTTGGAAAAAAATATTGATATTTGCCGTCAGTGTATCGATTATTTATTGCGACAGAAAGCACAACAATATATTGCAATATTGATTTTTTTTTTCACCCACCCCTAGTTGATAAGTGTATGAATAATTGTGTGAATGTTACCGTGGCAGCTGGGGAAACCCTGCCAGATGACTCCACGACGGTCTCCATGTGGTCCAGCAGCACAGCCTCACTGAACCACACGGGATTGGACGGGATGTCTGTGTGAAATGCAGTCTCAACAGCTGTTGGTACTGTCTATAAAAAAAAGAGGAGAGGAAATCAGAGTCAACTTAGGATAACTGTTTGTCAAATACACGATTGGGGGGAAAACAAAAAAAAGAGGGATGAACAGGTTACCTCAACCTCCTGTCCAACAAGAGTCCATTCAGGAGCAGGTCCATACACTGGCATGTGGACAGGACCTGTCACAACCACTCTGGGAGACACCCTGGGCGATGATTGGTTGTGGCACAACACCCCTGGCCTAGGTGAAGGGGGTGCGAGCTGATGGAGCATGCAGCATGCAGACGCTCCACCAAAATCAGTCCTGAGGTGCACCTAAACAGAAAACAACATGTTAACACATATTTGTCATATCAAATGAAGAGCAAGTAAGGCTGAAGAAGGCAAAACTTACACCATCATAACACCACCATGTACAGCTGACGAAGGGGGAGGTGATCGGCCATATACACAAATGTTAAACCTGGAAGAAGTGTCACATAATCAATTATGTAATCACACAATTCTAAGAAATATCTGTTAGCACAGTGTCACTGAAGAGAAAAAAATACAACAAAAATATGTATTTTACACACCCATGCGTGCAGCAACACGATGATATACTTGACGTAGCGCTGTTTGTAGTTCTGGCTTGACAGTCAGGCGAGGTGGAAAGTCAAGCACAAACACCTACAAAATAGTTGTATAAAAAAAAAAAAACCCAAACAAACATAAAAATGCAAAATAAATTCATGAATATTCTTGTTATTGAACTATGGATCATGGAATTACTTGATATTGATAAAACAAAGTGGCAATGACATTCATGTGTTCAAATTTGTTTGTCACAGCAGATAAACAAACCTTGGGCCAGCGGTCCAACACAGTTGCCAGTAGCGCAGCAAAATCCTGGGCGGAGTCTGTTACAAGCCCGTGTTCAAGGTTGTTGCCCGGGGCGAGAACACAAAACCATCCACAAGTGGACAGAGATGTGAGTCTCCCACCACCAGAACAAAAACATAAAGAAACTTGTGGCTTGACAAAATCACGACCCATACCTTCTTGTCTGGTTGCTGGGCCTTAAGAACGAACTTGCACTGTTTTGTCAGTCAGGAGCAAAACGGGCCATCTTCGCACCCAGGTCGCTGACCAGTACCGCGCCCTGTGTAAATTGACAAAAAAGAAAAATCTAAATATGTTTTTGTAAGATTTATTTGGAATACAACATAACAACACAGGCAGAACATGAAATCATGAACGTGGAAGTACTCACGACGTTCAAAGTCCTTCCGAGGTGGAAAAGGTGTCCAATCCTGTTTTTGCTCCAGGCGTCGTTTCATGGCCAGAGAGCGACGGAATGCCTTGGTGTTCGGCATCTGAACAATGAAATGAAAGATTGTGTCATTTCCAATGAAGGACAATGATAACACAAGTTTACAGAAAAAAGTGATGTTTTCTCACACACAACATCAAAACACAGAAACGTTTCTGTACCTTTGCAGCTGGAGACGATGAGCTTAAATCAATAAAGCAAAAGAAAATGTGTATGTGTACTCTTGGACTCTAACCCTATTGCCATACAAGTCTATGGGGTGAATTTTCAACTTTATCCTAGAGACTTGGGGCCACTTGCTTTTTCATCAGGAGCCCCCAAGAAGCGCCCACGCCAAATTTTTGGGCTTCTAGTCCTTGAGGAACCCTGAAACCCTAACCCTAATTTCAGCTAACCCTAACCCTAACCCTAACCCTAGTTTCAGCCTTATTGTTAACCCTAATTCAATGCAAGTCTATGGGGTGAATTTTCAACTTTGTCCTAGAGACATGGGGCCACTTGCTTTTTCATCAGGAGCCCCCAAGAAGCGCCCACGCTAGATTTGGGGCTTCTAGCCAATGAGGAAAAATTTGGAGCAGACACGAAAGGGTTACAGCTGAGAAGGCACTTAAGATCCTCAAAGGACTGTTGCCACTCACTAGACCAAACAAATGGTTTCAATGGACTGGTTAATTCTTCTCTCGTGGCCGGCAGCTCCACTGCCTTGGTGCTGGAGATGCCCGCTCAGGGGCGCCGCCAGGAATTTTGGGCCCCCTTCAAAAAAACAAAAACAAATGGGCCTCCTTTGCGCAGCGCTTGTCAAAAGCTTCACATCACTCAAAAAATACAGTATAGTTCAATAATAGTGCTTGAGTCCATCTTGACAGTGTCAATGTATTTTTATTGTGAATTCTCCACAAAGCAAACTCTTAACATTTATGAATGATTCATGAAAAAACACTTGATGTCTCTTGGACAAAGTTGAGCTTTGACCTTCATAGACTTGCACTGCATTAGGGTTTAGCGATGAGGCTGGAATTAGAGTGAGGCTTTTGGGGTTCCTCATGGGCTAGAAGCCCCAAATTTGGCGTGGGTGTGTCCAGGAGGATCCTGATGAACCTGAAAGTGGCTCCATGTCCCTAGGACAAAGTTGACCTTTGACCCTCATAGACTTGTATGGCATTAGGGTTATCGATAAGCGATACAAACCTGGTGAGTTTAAGACTTAGTGACTCTACGTACATGAATGTATGGGATACCCCGTCCTTACCTTGTTCCAACCTTCCCTCCACAAACCTGGCTGTCCAGTGCCGAAGTCAAAGTGAGAGAGAGAACAAAGAAGGAGGAGGGCCTGTGACGCCGCTGCTGATTGGATCCTTGGTCGGTTGAATGAGCCAATTCTAGAGCTCCCCTCGGTGTCCACACACTGCAAAATATATCTAAGAAATAAACACTTAAATTGAGAAAGAACAGGCTAGAAACAAGTCAAATTATCTGCCAATGCAGTAAGATATTTAGACTTGGTAAGATTTCTTAAAATAAGACGATATATCTAGGCATTTGAAGAATGGAAAAACTCTTGAAATAAACAGTAAAGCACTCATTCCAAGGACTGTACTAAGTCAAATAAACTTGATACTAGCTTCTCAATTCTTTTTTCATGTTTGCTTCTTTCTTAATTTGAATGAAAAGATCTTAAAACCAGACCTACTAACAGTGCAATTCTTCTTAATTTAAGTGTTCACAATATGAGCTTTTTTTTTCTCAAAATGAGACAAAGCATCCACCCCCCCTACGCCCACTCCCCCCCAAAAAAAAATAATTCAGCAAACAGAATTAATATTGTCAAAAACTATTTATTCACTTAAATTGCTGACAGTGCCTTCACTGCCTTGTAATAAAAACGTCACTAAGGCATTGCATCTTAAAACAATCTCAAGCAATCATTTCTAGAACGCAAGTAATGTTTTGTTGTTACAATATTCACCGTCATCATTATTGAACATTGATTCAGATTCCCTGACACTCAGTTACACAAAAAAAACAAAAAAACAGCATGGGGACAGCATATAGTGTTGCTATATCCTGATAACATGTTTGTTCCAACAGACTCCCACCCACCCTCAAGTTACAACTACCAGGGGAGTGTATCACTACCTATGCCTAGTACACAGGTCTACTCCCCAATAAAATCTTTCCATTCTGCCATGGTCTTTTTTGTATGAGGCTGTGGTGTCTCACTCATGGATAGTGTCCTGTAGCACTTCTGTCTGAATGACAGAGAGAAGGGTTGCCACACACTTTTGAATATGTGAGGTGCAGGGCATAGTAGTAACCCATCAGATGAAGCAGACCGTCACTCAAGTCTTCCTTGGCAAGCGTGGTGGCGGGAGTGGCTCCAAGACAGATGAGACAGCGGGTCCCATCAAACAGCAACACAGAGGTGCAGAAAGACCTCTTCTGCGAGTACATTGTGGGATCTTCTGTTGGCTAAAGAAAAAGAAGAAGGAAACGCCACATCCATGCATGGAACTATGAAGTGTTGAATGTGAGAAAATGCAAACAAACTTTCACCTGAATGACATGAAGCAGTGCCTCACTGGCATGTCCCAGCTTCTTCGGTGGTGGACTTGGTGAAGGAAAGAGTGTGGGGAGTGCCCTGAGCAGCGCGATGGAATATTCCACTGGAATAGAACAAATCAACTTTGAGTTCAAAGTTAGTCTTCCTAAAAATGAGTCTTATTAGGTTTGTGTTGATCACAAAAAAAATCTTATTTTTTCAGCATGAAGAGTATTACCATTCTGCATCTATTCATTCAGCGCAACATAAACCATCCTATGTCCAAGGAAACAGCTACACAGTCAATTAGAGACACAGCAAAATGACTCACCTACATCCAGCGTTATGCGTGGCTTCATCACTTCATTTTTTTTTCCAAACACCATAAAATTACACATTGGTGCAGAAGTCTTCCCATCTCTTTTTTTAGTTCATCAATGAATTTTCTGTTGCCCTTATCCAGAATGCGCCGCAGCTCATTCATCGCCTATAATGCAAGTCAGTGTTAAAATCTGCAAAAATGCTTGCTTTTCATCATAAACCAAAACAAGTTAATCACTTACACGATAAAGATCCTTGACACATGAATATGCATCCAGGATCTTTGTTGGCCTTGTCCTGTTCTTTCAGAACATCACTATCAATGAAGGATCTTCTTGCTTGAAACTGCAGGTCAAGAATTTGGGAGACAGCATCTTGGTTGGGTTTTGTTTTTTCTTGTACAGCTCCTGCAGGGTCTGATAATGTCTGGCCTGTGCTGTCAGACCATCTTTGGCTGATGAAATGGAGGAGACAAATCAGTAAATCAGTCAAATGGATGCAGAATGAAGACACAGTTCCTGGCTTCATTCGGGGCAGCCTTGTCTGGTACGGTGGAATTCTCAGCCGAGAGGAAACCAGATCCAAAACATTATGAACAAGAGAGAAACAATAGACCCAATTAGGAAAAAAGAAAAAAAAAGTGTTATGCTCGATGTTTTCAGAGCAAAGTAGGTAACCAATCACATCTACACTAATAAGGGCCCAAATCCGTTTCCTCCTGAGAAAGTGTTCTGGTCCAGGAAAAAGGTCTCTCAAATCATCACGACGGAGGGTGTGGAGCAAGACTTCATTGATGTTGGCAGCTATAAAGACAGTCCAATCATTAACAAACCTTTTAGACTTAACAACTCATACATTTTTTTAACTAATGAATTTAATTCAACTTGACAAGTCAAACCAAGTTTGTTTTGTGCCAATTTCTGTTATCAGAATTAATTGTAAATGCAATTCAGTTTAGACATTTTGTCTCAAATTTGTAAAATACTTCTTTTTGAAATCAGTGTCAGCATACAGTTATTTTAATTACTTAGCGGACAAATCACAGTAATGGAAATTTTTTCATACCTACACATGACATACCATTTAAAATTGATACTGTGACATCATCCAGCTCATCCATTATTGGCCTCGGTTTGGATGTCCATTTAATTTCTCCTCAATCTGGCAGGGAAAAAAAATCATCATATTAAGGTCACAATTAGGACAAGCTGGCCTTCCGACTCAAGATCCGTTTTTTTACAATGCCCATCTGCCATGGATCCCAAAGTTCCCATGCAATTAAAAGTTGTGACACCTTATCTGAATGATAACCCTAGACAGCTCAACGGATTGCTAGTCATACAGACAACAATCAAAATTGGAGTGAAACTTGTAACCACAATGCCTGCAACATGGTGGTACTTATGGTAATAATCATCAAATACCAGTGTTCTTTGTGACAAAATGACAACATCTGATAGGATTGTGCCACCTTGAACTGCAATCAACTCTATCAATCAAACTACATCTTCAATCAATCCAATTTGAGCACCCTCTACCCCATAAACTGAAGATACTGCAATACAAACTTGGTAGTACAGTATTTCGTCATGCCACATATAACTAGGAATGATAATTGCTTGTTCACATGACTAGAATTGCAGTACATCAATCCAATACAAAATACACACTTGTGACACTTGTCATCAAGCTCATAAATCCATCGAGTCGAGATGAGCACGTGCACGGAGTCGGACTCCGTGAGTTCATGTAAACAGAGCATTGCGTTTGCATAAATTATGCACGGCTATCGAGCTAGAAGCCGAGTCCGATTTGGTGCACATAACCACACTATAATGCCTCTCAATGTCCTAACCCATGCCACGCAACACAAACGTGAGGGACCGATTTGAGTTTCTCACGGGACCAGCAGTGAAGTCACAACCGTCGCCCCAAATGAAATGTCGCAGCAGGAGCCTGAGGATTTTCTGAGTCAACATGCTGATCAACAGGTAACATAATGTTGGCTTCCTTGACGACATTAGACAACTCCCTGTTTATATTTTATCCATATTTTAGTACAAAGCCTCCTTGTTTTCTGATCTGCTCCTGTTTGACTTGTTCGGTTTTTGTTTTGACATTATGCTGTTAGTGTTTATTTCAAATTAACAAGAAGTACCGGTACAGATAGTAGGAAATTAATATAACACTTGCGTCAAACAAAGAATAACTAACTGTACAT
Organism: Nelusetta ayraudi; assembly: GCF_046127955.1. Lineage (NCBI taxonomy): Eukaryota > Metazoa > Chordata > Actinopteri > Tetraodontiformes > Monacanthidae > Nelusetta > Nelusetta ayraudi. Next base: position 4,826,187 of record NW_027466100.1, on the reverse strand, counting down.
ATCATGTCTACAGGAAGGAGCTGGTACATTAAGTGAGAATATTCAAGAATATTAAGAGAAGATATATTCAAGGTTGTCCTGAGGTCAACTGTACCAACCATTGCCAGAGCTTATGGAGCAATTTGATGTTATTGTACAGTAAAAATGGAATATTGGAGCTGTTGGAAAAAAAAAAGAAAAAAAAAGCCAACTTTAAGGCTTAATATCTCCAAAATGATACTGTACATATGCTTGATAATGACTGAGGATATAGTCAGGGTGTTCCTCAGGTCAACTGTACCAACCACTGACAGAAATTATGGAGCAAAGCAATGTTACTGTACAGTAAAAAATTGAGTACTGGGCCCTTTTTGCCTGTTTGAAAAGCTAAAAAAAAAAAGGAAAACAACAACTTTGAGGCTTAATATCTCCAAAATGGTACATTAAATATGCCTTATAATGATTGAAGATATATTCAAGGTTGTCCTGAGGTCAACTGTACCAACCATTGACAGAGCTTATGGAGCAATTTGATGTTATTGTACAGTAAAAATGGAATATTGGAGCTGTCGCAAAACAAAACAAAAAGCCAACTTTAAGGCTTATTATCTCCAAAATGATACAGTAATCAATCACATTTAGAAATCAAATGTTTCTAAATGTCAAGTCAGTAATGTCAAGTCAGTGCTTGATGTGTCATCAGCAGGCGTCGGCGTCAGGAATGGGGCATCGGCGGGTTTCGGGCGGAATCGCCAGGCGTTGGGAAGCGTTGGCGGGTGTCGGGGGCTCGTGGCCAGGTGGCGGACGTCACGGCAGGCAGTGGCCAGGTGGGCTCAGTCCCGCAAACGCTGCTTACAGCTTTAATTTTGTATTGCTTTGATAACATTGTTTAAGTTGAGTTTAAATTTACACTTTTTTTTTTCTTATCTGCTAATTGTTCAAAAATGCTGATGTTAATAGTGTGTTTGCACAGTAAATGTTATGGCACTTTAATTCATATGGCAGTACATTTAAAATAACTGGCCGTCAAGTTCCAGGAACTGACAAACTGCACTGAGTTGAGTGAGATTCTCCAAAGGAACTCCAGTATAAATGTGGACTTTACATTCTAGTCCCCTGTGAAGAAAAACCCAAAAGTGAACGTTTTTGTGCCTCACCCTTTCTAACTGGGACATTTGCAAGGGAACGCAGACTGGTTATGCATATTGAATATTCCTGCCTTTAGTGAGAGATCGGTGAGAAACAAGTTTTTGTGTCGTCCTGATAAAAGAAAAATGTTTCTGCTGTTACCTCAGAAATTGCCCGTTATTATTGTGGCTCAGGATTTTGTAGGTAGATTTTTTTTATTTTTCATAAGGAACAGGATAACAGTAATGCCCTGGCATTGGCAATAAGCTTTAATTTTGTATTTGCATTTTTTTTAACTTTAGATTTACATTAAAAATGTTTCTGTGTAAAGTGCTGATGTTAAGTGTTTGCACGATAAATGTTATGGTGCTTTCGTTTATATGGCAGAACATTTAAATTAAAGTGTATGAAAGACTTCTTTTAAATTCATTATTGGCTTTTGCGTATACAACGTGATTAATCGTGATTGATCAGGTAAATCATGCGATTAATTGCGATTAAAATTTTTAATCGTTGCTGTAGTGCCGCATCTGGGCCTAATCTTCTTTTCACAGGACAATAGGAATTTATTGTAGCACGGCCTTCCGATGAACCACGTTGGGAGGACGCAGAGGTGGTACCCGATTGGCTGTGATGCGACTCTTCTGATGATCAGATCTCATTTGGGGTCAGGAGAGACCGTAAAATACCCACTTTAGGAAAACACTTTCCCCACAAATCACAGGGGGGAGTCAGTCCAAGGGACCTGGCGCCAGGAACGAGGGGTCCTGCTTGGAACTATCCCCAAAGTTTACGACTCTTATCTGCTCCAGGACATTCCTCAGCTTTGAACAACAACACCAGATGTTCATGAAGGACTCACATTTGCAAAATGTTAAAATGTTAAAAACTGTATTTTCTTCTCCACAGGGACACTTCAAACTCACGTATTCACAATTGTTGTCAAAATTAAAGCACAAATGGACTTTGAATGGTTTCCCTAGCTCAAGGTTTGGCCAACCCAGGATTCCATCCTGAAGGAGATGTACAATGGAACTTCAGGTGGAGCCACAGTGCCTTCAAGAGGCAGGAATAGGAAGTGCCTCTGGGGGGTTGATGTAGACTTGGACAAACGTTTCATCAGTTTATCTCCCTCTGCGTTACACAGTTAATTCTTTCCTTCCCACATTTCTCTTACATGCCCCATGCTACACTCTAACAACTTTCACTCTCATTAGGGTTACAACTATGGCACACTCGTGTCTTAGCTATCTCTAGCATTACACACATATACATATGCACATATATATATATATATATATATATATATAGAGCGATATATAGAGCGGGATACCACCCCCGTCCCGAAACTTTAAGCTAGTGAATTTCACTCTGCCGTTCAGAAATTTCTCATCCCTCGTTTTGTGAAGGCCTTGTTTTCGTTTGCATGTAAAATCCATGTTTATATATTTGGCATTCCGTTTCATTCCTTAGGGAGTTTGATGGTTCAAATTAAACAATCCTCCTCCCTCCACTACATTGCCCAGCCCCAGTAAAAACATTTTTTTGGTGCCAGCATTTCGTGAGGCAGAAGTTGATTCATACTTCAGTGCCTTGGAGCGAATAGCTTCGCCACTCAACTGGCCAAGAGACATGTGGCCTGTCCTTCTCCAATGCAAGTGGGTGGGTAAAGCACAGGAGTTGGTGTCTGCTCTTTTCTTAGAAGACAGCCTGCAATATGATGTTGTAAAGGAAGCAATTTTTCCTGCTTATGAGCTTGTTCCTGAGCCCTACCGGCAAAAATTTAGGAACCATAGAAAATCTAGTGGTCAAACCTTTGTCGAGTTTGCATGGGAGAAAAGCAACCTCTTTGATAAATGGTGTGCAGCTAATGATGTCAAAAATGACTTTGAGTCACTCCGTGAGCTCGTTCTTTTAGAAGATTTTAAAGACTCTTTGCCAGAGAAGGTGGTAATGTTCTTGAATGAACAGAAAGTGTCGTCATTGTCCAAGGCTGCTGTCCTCGCAGATGAGTTTGTGTTGACCCACAAAAATGTCATCTCATCTTCCCCCCCGATCGGACAGGCCTTCTGCTTCTCGTCCCACAAGAGCCGAGTCTAGCCACCTCCCCCTTGAAAAGGCTAGAGGGAAGGGACTTCTGGTTTGGCCATAAAGCGGTAGACTGCGCGACACCAGGGCTCTCGACCGTCTAGGGTAAAAACTCCCCGAAAACTTGAATGACTATTGTCAGATATCATATTAACTACAAAGTGATCAGGGGAACGTTGGAATGGGAAGGAAAACTCCATTCAACCAAAACAGAAACACGGTAACAGACAATATGGCGGAACTACCAGCTTGCTCTGAAACAGAGGGAGATGGCGAAACGAACTCCTCGTGACTAACGACGCGAAAAAGGGCTCGGACATAGAAATTATTAGCAAGGAGATACGGGATTTAAAAATGGAACCAAAAGAAGTCCTTTGCACGTTTGGAGAAACACTGAGGAACGACGTGGAAAAAGACTTGGACGACTTCAAAGACGAAATAAATCAACAACTTGCGAAAGTCATCACTGAACAGGAGCTCCAGACCGGCAAGATCAACGAGGCTGAGTCGCGGATTGAAAAGCTCTGGTCATATCACTGAGAGAACAAAAACCTCTTCAGGACAAGTTAACTGACCTGGAGTCCAGGCCGAGGAGAAACAACCTACGTATCTATGGAGTCACTGAAGGAGAGGAGGGAGAATCTGTGGCCAAGTTTGTGGAAGACCTGCTGAAAAGCGAACTGCACCTGCCAGCACATTTTAATTTCCAAATTCAGAGAGCACACCGCTCATTTGCACAGAAGCCAGCGGACGGTGCCCAACCGAGACCCATCATTGTTAACTTTCTGGAATTTACTACCAAAGAGAGGGTCCTGTGAGAGCTATGGACAAAGAAAATAGAACTGGGGAATAAAGTACCGTCATTCCATCACGATTACGCGACAGAGATGGTCCAAAAGAGAAAGGAGTACAACACTGCTAAAAGAATCCTGAAGGAGAAGGGCATCCGCTTCCAGACGCCATTCACCAAGATGAGGACCCACTGGGATACGGAAACTCGAACCTACAACAGCGCAGAGGAGGTAAAGGAGGAATTGGTGAGACGCGGCCTGGCGGAGAAGATGGCGGTGGCGACGGGTGCGGAGGGGCCTGCGGCACTCGGTGCCCCGCACTGCGACGGAGTGGCAGTGCAAGGAGGGATCCTGGAGGGGCTACGCATCAGCAGCGACACGAGCCAGAGAAAAGCTACAAGAGTTTCAAAGATTCTTTGATTAAATTCAGAGAATACAGGGAAGAAAGCTGGTAGGGATGTTCTAGTATGACCGGTGTTTTTAGTTGACAAATTATTAAAATTGAATTCCCATGTTAATAGAAAAGAGACTGTGGGAAGTCTGGGTCACTCCTTTTTTTCTAACGTTGGACTCATTTAGAACGACTAAAATACTCATTGCAGGTTCAAGTGTCATTTCTAAGTTAGGTTAGATTTTTGACTGCCTTCACGCGGGCCGGACAGAGACACGCCGTAGTTTGGCCATGCCTGATCTACAGGAAACACATCTCTCTCAACAAGAGCACGACACACTGAAAAGATTTGGATATAGAAATGTTTTTTTTAGCTTGTTCAGGAAAGGCCCAAAGAGAGGTGTCACAATATTAATCTCTAATTCTATCAGTTTTGAAGTTGTTAAAAAAATAAATGACAAAGAAGGGAGATATGTAATAGTCAAAGGGAAATTGGATGATAACTCAGTTACTTTGGTCCAGGGTTGGACAAGTGCTTTTTGAAATCACTGTTTGAGATCATAGCTGTGGAAAGTGAAGGAATCCTAATATGTGCAGGGGATTTCAACATGATTTAAAAGCTAAACTCGACACAACTAATGGCAACAGAAGTCAGACCCGCCTGTCGAAACCTGTCAACGTCTCTCTAGCCGAACTCGGGATGTTTGATGTTTGGAGGGACCTCCACCCGTTACAGAGGACTATTTTTTTTATTAACATTACAGACAGATACAGAATAGAGGAATGTAAAATAGGAACGACTGACTTGTACTGACACAGTATTAATTACCTTATTATTTGTCTAAATAAGAGGAAGAAAAACACACTTTGGAGATTAAATGTGGGTATGCTAAATAAAAAAAATCATAATAAATCATCTCTAAAGCTGTGATGAGAGGGAGGTTAATAGCGAGGGCAGCCTATCAAAAAAAGACTAGATGTGGCGAGGGGGAGGGTCTGGTGGAGGTGGAGACAATTCTGATGGTGGGTATAAAGGTGGGTATAAAGGAAAATTGGGGTGGTGGTGGTGGGGGGGGGGGGTTGCCTGACAACGCCACCTGGGGAGTTGCACCCCAGGAAATAAACTATAATAAAATTCCAATGAAACAGCTTTATTTGACAACAATTTAAAATAGACCAAGTTTAGCTGCCTGAGTGTCAAAGAAATAAGAACCATACCAAAAAGACTGTTCAACATAAGAAAATAAGGGGAACAGGGCCAAAGAAACCAAAGAAAACTCAAAAAAGGGAATAAACAAAGCTAAGGGAATCACTACAAGCCAAAATTCACGCTATGCCAACTCCTTATTTATTCTTCGCGCGCGCACACACACACACACACACACACACACACACACACACACACACACACACACACACACACACACACACAGGACCAAAACCCAAAACAAAAAGGTAACGATCACTGGTGAACAAGATATTAATGAACTAAAAAAGGAAATCAAACTATAACAAAATCGCTACTCAATAGAAAACCCAAAGTTTCACCAAAATTTCACAACAAAACAAAGAAAAGAAAACCAACCAAAGAAAGTGGTTACGCTAACAAAAGAAACAGACAAACTGAATTGTCTAAACCAAATAAACCAAAATCAAAGGAAAAGTGTCCGCGTTGTGTTGTTGTGTTGCTGTTGGAGGGCTACAACAACACAATGTCTTCGATGCTACGCTTTGTGCCGTCGCCACGGACCCCAAACTCTCGTTCTTGTTGGATGCGGGTTCTGCGCAGACTGGTGGGAGAGTTTGTGTACAGGTTTTGCAAAGGAACGGTGTCTTCAGTTATACACACGCTCATTAAAGAGCCGACCGTGGAGGAAGCTTGTGCCGTTTCCAGCAGAATAACAGCGAAATTATCGAAATGAAAACAAATCAGAAAAACATCTCTTTGCTGTGCTTTTATTTACAAGTTGAAATTCTTCTAACTTACAAAAAATGTGAACGAAAAGGTAGAAATATAAATACGAACAAATACGTATTTGTTCAGGGCTGCGCAAAGCCGGAGCCCTGCATTTGCTGCGCTACCCTTTTAAAAAAGGTCTCTGTTGTGTGTAATTTTAATATGTCCATCTCTTTTAGAAGAGAAAGCATCGCCCGGGTCTCATCCTCTCTCCAAATGTCAACATTCTTATTCGCGTTTGCTGGTTGTTTCATGCCGTCTGTTTTGTTAGACGACGTAGTTGTGCGGTGGCGCGTGCGCACTTGCGTTGTCCAGTTAATCGTCCGACTAAGGCGTATACATGGCCGAGAAATTAGAATTCCAATCGCATTATCTGGGTGTCTCAATCGGAGTTCTCCAATTCCAATTGGAGTTCTCAAACTCCGATCATAATCGGACTAAGGCAATAATTCAAATTTCTCTAGTACCATGTAAACGCACTGAGGGACGCAAAAATTGCACTCCGGCGCAGGTGTGATTGATGACGCGAAGGTGGGGGCAAACCCACCTGCCACATAAAGAAGAAGGTTACAAGAAGCTGGTAAACCAATGAACAACTCTGGAACAGCAACACAAAAGCAATAAGGACGATACAGTGTCACAACAAATAATCGGTGTCAGAAGGGAAATAGACGATGTCTTGAGGCTAGATGTTGAGAAAAAGCTGAAATTCATTAAACAGACCCACTATGAATCAGGCTGTAAATCAACCAAATATTAAGCAAGAGGAATAAAGGCCCAGCAAGCTTCTCATGCAATATGTAAAATTAGAGACCCATTAACGAAACAGCTACTACTTGAACCTGAAGAAATAGAGAGGGTTTTTAAAGATTACTATGAAAATCTATATACCCAACCCACGGCTAAAGAAGATTGTGAGATGAAAGACTTCCTTGACTCATTGGACCTACCAGCCATTGGAGATGAGCAAAATAGAAAACTAATTTCCAGTATAACCAAAAAAGAAATAGATGCTGCCATTAGCAGGCTTAAAATCAACCAAAGCGCCAGGTAGTGATGGGTTTCCTAGTGAGTGGTATGAAACATTTGGAGAAGAATTAACCCCAATACTCCTAAATTCTTTTAATCTGACTCTGACAGAGGGCAAACGGCCTCCCTCATGGAAAGAGGCTGTCATTCCAGTTATTCCAAAAGAAGGGAAAAATAAGGAACTTTGTGAATCGTATAGGCCCATTTCAATCTTAAATGTTGACTAGAAGATCTTTACTTCAATCATCTCAAAAAGACTTGAAAGTTTTATGCCGGACTTGATAGATGAGGATCAGTCAGGTTTTATAACAGGTAGGCAGACTCAAGATAACATTAGACGGGACCGTCTAGGGCTGGACGATAATTCGATAACGATATATATCGATCGATAGACGTGTGCTGCGATAGGAAAAAAAGGGGTGGATAAAAAGTTTTATAGAAAAAGTTTCACTTCCTTTTTCATCATAGCCAATCATGTAGCTTAATATTACGGTCATTTCTTCCTCCAACCAATCGCAAACGCAGACCCAGCGGCTCCACGTTGTCGGAGGAATCCGCTGCCAGCGCCAGCACCAAGCAAGTAAAGCAGACCAAACTGGACTTCTTGCAGTAAATACGACAAAGCGTCCAAGCGCCATAAGGACATCACCCATGTAGTAACATGCTTCATAGCGAGGGATATGCTGCCAATAACCACCGTTGAAAAGCTTGGCTTCAAACAGCTTCTCGCCACTCTTGACCCGCGATATGAAGTTCCAGACTGCAAGTATTTTTCAAACACAGCTCTTCCTCGTCTGTACAACGAGTGCAGGGAATCAGTGCAAAACGAGCTGTTAACCGCCACAACTTCAGACCTCTGGTCGAGTCGCACGTTCGAGCCCTATCTCAGCCTATTTTTTAAAAATAAATAACTAAATAAATAATAATAATAATAATAATAATAATAATAATAATAATAATAATAATGATGATAATAATAATAATAATAATAATAATAATAATAATAATAATAATAAAAACAAACAAACAATTCAGTTGTGTTTAAAAAAGGTGGTTGAATAAAAGTTTGAATTTGAATTCAGTGCTCGTGTGTTCTTTATTAAAAGTCTGTCATTAAGTAATAGTATAAAACATCCAGCGCTGCAATTAAAATATGTTTTAAATTTTTTTGATAATTATCGATATCGATCAATATGACTTTTTTTTATATCGATATGCTTTTTTTCTATATCGTCCAGCCCTAGGACTGTCCTATACATAATAGATCAGCTCCAAAAGTTGTTACTGGTGAGCCTTGACTGTGTGAATTGGAGATTTCTGTAAATCTCCAATTCTGTTTCAAGTTCTTGGGAAACTAGGGTTCCAAGAAAAGTTAATACAGTGTATTCAAGGTCTCTACCAAGAACCTACGGCAAGGGGGAGGGTCTGGCGGAGGTGGAGACAATTCTGATGGTGGGTATAAAGGAAAATGGGGGCGGGGGGGGTTGCCTGACAACGCCACCTGGGGAGTTGCACCCTAGGAAATAAACTATAATAAAATTCCTCGGGCTACACAGGTTCGTTACGCTTTGAAATTTAAGGGGACGAGACGGACTTCCAATCAGTCAGCTTTTTTAACAGGTAGGCAGACTCAAGAAGACATTAGACGGGTCCTATACATAATAGATCAGCTCCAAAAGTTGTTACTGGTGAGCCTTCGCTGTGTGAATTGGAGATTTCTGTATCAAGTTCTTGGGAAACTGGGGTTCCAAGAAAAGTTAATACAGTGTATTCAAGGTCTCTACCAAGAACCTACGGCAAGGATAAAGATTAATGGTACTCGTCAAGGATGTTGCCTTAGCGCTACATTGTTTGCTATGTTCATTGAGCTGCTGGCACAAATGATCAGACAAAGTAACAATCGAAAAGGAATACATATAGGAGAGCAGGGACATCTAACAGGGCTTTTTGCTGATGATATTATTTTGGTTCTCCAAGACCCGGACAGAACATTACCTCATTTGATGTTGATAATAGAAACCTATGGTAAATACACAGGCAACAAGTTACATGTGTACATGCTGCCCTCAATATCAGGCACGATGGAAATAGATAGAGGCCGGCAGAGAAACGACTCTCACACTGGCATTAGTAGGAGACATAAGAACTAAATCAGCTCAACAAAGCCAAAATGAAATTATTAAGCACACACCGACTATCTGGAGTAAGATGGTAAAAGAAAACCATATGGAGGGAAACTACTAATGTGGCCTTCTCTTGATCCCAGATTTTAACCAGGAACCACAGACATTGAGTACAGACGATGGTGGGATAGGAGTATAACTGCAGTATGCACACTCGTTCACAAGGGTTTTAAAAAGTTTTGGAGAGTTGAAAAAGGAATTTGGACGAGGAAACAAAGATTTCTTTCGATACATGCAATTAAGAGATTACTATGATAAAAGAATCAAACCAACATCATCTGGAGAGGGCAATATAGTGATAGATATTCTGATCGCAGCCTGTAAAAAGATGAAGAGAAAAATCATTTCTAAAATCTATCAGGGCCTTCAGAAACAGAACAGCAACAAACGCAGGATACATCAAAGCCAAATGGCAGAAAAAACTAAGCATGAAAATATCAGAGGAAGGTTGGCGTTCCATGTGGGATGCACAGCATTCATCCACAAGTTCAAAGAAGTGGTGAACAATTGTTTGGAAAAATTTGATCGGTTTCTTCATATAAAAAGTAAGGGTGTCAACGTCGCTTTATCGCCGACAATTTTTTTCATCGCGCGATTAACGCACACGGTGCTTTTTGAACCTTTGGCCGCTCCGTAGATTGTGGAAACGGGAAATGAATTGACTCACAGCACACAGTCATACGCTTGCAGCCGGCTTGTAAGCACAACAAAAAAAAAGAAAAAGACACTGAGCGTAGATGAGCACTAGGAAGGACTAACATGGATAAGGCGTCAATTGTAAATGGAAAGTTCCACTTCAAAACCCTGCCAGATGGCAGTCTTGACAGGACAAAAGTGATATGCATTTACTGTAAAGCTGTATTTAGTTTCCACCGGAGTACGAGCAGTCTTACGTTTCACTTGTCTGCGAAGCATACAGCTGACTCGGAGAGCCCTCCGCCCCCTTCTGAGGTAAAGCAAACCACGTTGGATGGTGTGGCACGGAGACCACTGGCCGCGTCCACCACACGCCAACTTTCAACAGCGGGGGCTAAATGGGTGTGGCTACGGCTTGCAGGCCAATTAATGTGGTGGAGGACGAGGGTCTGCGCGATATCATATATATTATACTGACTATGGATGAATATGACACTGACTGGATGATTATGGCACTGACTGTGGATTACTATGGATGCTGAACAGCTGTTATAGGCTATACTGCCTAACTGCACTATATCAGTTGAGTCCTGTACTGTATTGCACTGCCCCCTGTTTAATGCACACTTTATTTATTGTTTTGATTTAATTTAATTGATTTTGTGCATCACAGTTTGATGCAATGCATAAGTGTCATCCTTTTGTCTTAATGGCTGCTGAAAAAAGGGGATGAATAGTTCAAGTTCGAGTTGAAAAGTAAAATATAGAAATTTTGGTAGTACTAGTAATCATTACTATGTAATGTTACAGTTATGCCCATCTGTTATCTTTGTTGGGCTTGAGTTTATGATTATTTTTTTTTACCCTGTGCATCTTTTGTTTTGTTAGTCGTACTTGTCATTGCTCCAACACGAATAAACATGCTGCATCCCACTAGATGGCGCATTTGCCTTATTTACAAGCACCACGGTCATCAGAGCTGATTGCTGCCACTCTCAGCAGCGTGAGTCTAAGGTCTACTAAGATTCCACAATCTATTACACCTCGTGAGCAAAACAGGCTACAGGTAAAATTAAACATCTTCAGTTGAGCAACTCAGGCAAGTTAAACTGATTTAAAAACAAACAAACACTATAATACTAGGAAAAGAATCCTCTATATGTCAATAAATACAACAGATTGAGTATTCATAAAAACAATGCTTACTTTAAATAAGAAAATCCAACAAACCAACAAGTGCAACACTAAAAAGCAAACCAACAATCAAAATAATGCTTAATTGCCTTAGTTTTGTCCCACACTTATCAGCTTAGCTACTAAGAATAACACACATTATTCACCTGGACAGAAGGAGGTTCTGAGCAACGTGTTGGTCCTGGAGCTTCCTGGTCAGGATGTTCGGGAGATCCCTCTGGCTCAATGTCTGGAGCGCCAACATATTTTAGAATTGCTCCTGCAGAGACAAAGCTCATTAGATCATCAAGCAAAACAGATCAGAAGCGCATTTTTCCTATTTTATTATTACAGTGATGTTGCAGTAATATAGGAAAATTAAAAATTCATTTGTTTTTAAATTAAACATTATGGTTGCAGTGTCCCTTTAAAGCTTTTACACAATTACAAAACTGTCATTTTTAAGAGTTGTTGGCATTACTTTACACACTGTACTAGTTAAAGTAATAAAACTAAGATAAATGACCCACTGCCACAACAGTCTAAAATAGTCAACACCATGCCAAATAAAGTATTTCCATAAAATATTTATTTGAATTATAAAACAGTAGCACATCTCTAATTAAGGGCCTACAAAATACAAACTAAGCTTAGTAAATTCATCCTAAGTTAAGGCTAAAATAACATTAAGAGTCAAATATGTGAGAGACAACTTCCACTGAACAATAACAGGGGACTGACTACAACAACAACTACAACATGCCCTCCCTCCCGCCCTCCCTGTTAGAATGTGAATAAACGGGTGTGGAGTCAATCAGTCATTCCCATGGCAGGATAGGCCAACAATGGCAGGATATGGTCAACTTTCATAAAACAAACAAAAACGCTGATTCATGACGAACAAATATTAGCCAGCCAGCTAACATTTATCCGACGCTAGCTAGCTAGCTGGCTAGCCGGACAAATAAACAAACTTGGGGGGGGGACAACAGCGTTTCACCTCCACCTCTCCAGCCCACATCACAAACAAATAACTTACCTTTCCCTTTTGCAAGTTTTTCTTGATCAGTTTTCTTTTCCTTCCGTTTGTCCGCACCGCTGGGATAACTCCTTTTTGATGCCATAATGGTGTCTGTTTGTTTTTAATCCTCTCGCTAACGGGAACGAATGGTAACTGTCAATCATTCACGTCATACCTGTGCGTCGCCGGCCCGCAACGTCACAACCTGCGTGACAGTGCGGCAAGCCCCCAGAGTCCAAGATGGCGTCCCATTCCTTTCAATGAAGTTGCTCACCCAGCGCATGGCTCCCAAAAACTTTTTGACTTCCGCATTGATGGGATAATAGAGCATGCGCAGTTGTGTCAGTGTGGAGACCGTCACTGACAGTCGTGCGCGCTCACAAACCGTACAAAATTCAACATGGAAATTAATGTATTTTTTTTACGGAACAACTGACGATTGTTGTTTGGAAATTTTATGAATAATAATGATGATGATGATGATGATGATGATGATGATGATGATGATGATGATTATTATTATTATTATTATTATTATTATTATTATTATTATTATTATTATTATTATCATATTAATAAAATAGTATTATTATAATAATATACTATTATTTGTGTATTAAACAAGTGAGCAATGTGCCACTGAATAATAAATGATAATTCTTTGAAGCAACTCTCTTTGGAAAGCAGACAAAGTAATGAAATGATTGGTCTATTTATTTCATCAGAACTAAAAAAATAAAAAATAAAAACTCAACGATCTTGAAAGTTCCTCCCTTTCTCTTGCACCTGTCGATGTGTGTAGCTAACACAAATTTGCAAATATTTTGTCGTCTTCATGGAATTAAACAGCACACCATGTTAATTTATCAGCGAGTGCTCTCTCTTTTCATGCAATTCATCATGCTTAACATGTAATGCTGAATCATGAAAGCTATGGAGCAAAAAATAATAATTACATAAACCACGAGTGAAATAAAATGTGTCATTCATTCAATAAAGATTTCATTCATTCATCTTCTATACCCGCTTATTCCTATTCAGGGTCACGGGGGTCTGCTGGAGCCTATCCCAGCTGTCTTCGGGCGAAGGCAGGGTGACACCCTGGACAAGTCGCCAGTTCATCGCAGGGCCACATAGAGACAAACAACCATGCACACTCACATGCACACCTACAGACAATTTAGAACGTTCAATTGACCTCACGTGCATGTTTTTGGAGTGTGGGAGGAAGCCGGAGAACCCGGAGAGAACCCACGCAGAACATGCAAACTCCACACAGAAAGGTCCCAGGTACAGGCCCCGGAATCGAACCCACGACCTTCTTACTGTGAGGCGGCAGCGCTAACCACTGCACCACCGACTATTTTATTACTTAGTTGAAAATGCCATTTTATTTTATTTAACAAAGCATATCATTATTTCATCATGCATTTAATTGTTTTGTGGTCCTGTGTTTTAGTGCTTCATAATTGTATTCTGTTGTCAAATTTGCCCATCAAAGTCAGATTAGTAATCCTGTACATCAGTTTAAGGAAAACCAATTCTAGGTAATGGATTGCAGATCTTGTAGTGACCTGTTACAATGGAAAGAAATGTATACATAATAAGTACGTCTGTGTGCCCGATATTTTAGCTAACACTAAACTTTCTGCACAACTGTCTGCATTGTGCTTTTTCTTCGGCCACAGAGAACAGAAACGTCTGTAGTTCTTTGTTCACCCATGGTACAGTTTCAGAAGCTTTTCAGTTTTTAATACGTGTTAATGTAAAAATCCACACGCGAGGCATTTAAAAATGGCGGTTTTGGTCTTTCGTGAAAGACTGCCTTTGGCCAATCAGTGTCCTGAACGTTACTACGTCACCCTTATGGTCTCAGCTCTGCTCGCTTCGAACCCCAACGAGGCAGGTACCAAAATCCTAACCCCTGGAACGTGACAATTGTTTTTTTCAATTGAAGTTTTCGTTATTTTGTTCGTTTTCGTTAACTATTATAACCGTGGTCAGGACCTCCAGTGAGAAGATCCACTGGAGGACATTTAGAGCAAACAGTCAGACAACAGCAGCTTCACCACATCAGCTGAAAAATGGAGTTTGGATGCTTTCAGCTTCAAGTCGTGGACAGAAAATGATGCTCACACTGTCACACTGATGTTTTCTTCTCCAACCTTCACTCAGCTCCAGAGGTTGGTGGTCTGCAGGAGCTTCTACAGCAGCAGAAGATCAGTCTGGAGAGGAGATGTGAACGTGTGACTGAAGGTGAAGAAGCAGGAAGTCAAACTCTCCTCAACAGCATCTACACTGAGCTCTACATCACTGAGGGACTGAGTGAGGAGGTCAACAGAGAGCATGAGGTCAAACAGCTGGAGACCAAGAAGACCAAGAAGACCAAGGAGATCCTCCACGACCGTCCAATCAGGTGCAGCCAGATCTTTGAAGCCTCACCTGAGCAGCAGGGACTCGGGGAGTCAGAGTGATGCTGACCCGGTCTCTGGGCTGGACTGGGAAGCCTTGGGGTCCCACTGGTGGAACTGGAGGAGGTGACTGGGTCCAGGGAAGTCTGGGGGTCTCTGCTGAGGCTGCTGCCCCCGAGACCTGACTCCGGATACGGCAGTAGAAGATGGATGGATGGATGGATGGATGGATGGATGCCAGGTGATAGAACATTTCATAAAAACAGACTCTGCATTATAACTTCTATTACACTCTAAAAAACTCACTCCAATATAACTGCACTCGTCCTTCTCTCACATTACATTGGATCACAATGACCAAACACCACAACAAAGACAATGATCCAACTGTACTGCCACATCCAGACTCAGTGTAGGTCTGTAGGCCTCTTGGACCTTCATGTGAACCACTGCGTGTTGACTGGAGGTGAAACATGACTGACTGCTATCCTCCTACCTGGACAATGCAATCTCACTTTCATTCTGCTGCAGATGGCCATTTTCATTTTACACCGTCCAAATTTACAGCTCAGGGCGCTGGGACGAATTCCAAATTGTGTGCAGATACAGGCCTACACTTCAAATAATTATGAGAAAAATCCAACGTAAAGAGAGCACTTCCATTAGGAAATAGTCAACATGAAATTTCGTCTTCTACTGACACCTGCTGGTCAAATTGAATAGTTGCAAATATTGTGAACAAGTTGTCATCTAATTCTAATCCTAAACAATATGGCCATTCCAAGTCAAGTATTAAGACAATTAATCAGGTTTGTACTGCTTGATTGAACACATTCATCCCGTTCCAGTGCACTAAAACCCACTTCCCTTCAGGACCGTGTCAGCGAAGCCAAAACTTCCTTGAGTGACGCTGTTTCCCAGCATGCAATGCGAGCTAGCGATTTCACAATACTATTTCATCACAAACATGGATGTAAAAAATAAAAAGGGACGAAAAATGAAACTTCAGGAACACCAACCATTGCAATACAAGCAGAACTGGGCCGAAGTTTTATATTATGTACACTATAATACAGCCTTCTGGTGGACAAGCCATACTATTTAATCTGTGTCCTCCTATGGCACTTCCGTGGGTGGAAGCTCATCGTAGAGGTCACGTGCTGGTTGCGCGTCACTCCACCGATCACCTCGAGGCCCTTGCAGGGGATCTGCAGGGTATCTGATTCAGTTGAGTATATGGAAAATATGGGTCGATGGTCAGTTGTAACAAGAGAAGCTTGCTGGCAAAAATAATGTACGACAAGTGAATGTCACACTTTATTTTTGTTTTGTATGAGCATTTAAAAAAAACAACATCATGATAATCGAATACAGACACACACCCGAATCCAACAAGAACGAGAGTTTGGGGTCCGTAGCGACGGCACAAAGCGTAGCATCGAAGTGTTGTTGTAGCCCTCCAACAGCAAACAACGTTCTTGTCTGCCTTTTAAAATAACCAGGAGCACAAGAAATAGGGTACACCTTATCTGCAAAGCAAGTAACACGTACATTATGAACTATCGTTCCATATCATAATAGATTTAATATGTCAACCGAAAGCAGCTGACCGGCTGAAAAGACTCACTCCACCCCCTAGTGTTGTGAGGAGGACACGTTCCCGTCAATAATTTGAATTTCTCAGCTGCATGGATACGGGGACCAAGCTGAGAACTCCGATTGGACGAGAAAACAGAATTATTGCTTAGTCCGATTAAGCTCTGCATGTAAACACACTCATTGATTAACATCGGCGCTTCCACACACGCACATATATATATATATATATATATATATATATATATATATATATATATATATATATATATATATATATATATAAATAAACCTCTTTCAATGAACTCCAAAACATACATGGTCAAAATCCATATTATTATGTTGTTGTTGTTTTTAAATGCTCATACAAAACAAAAAGAAAGTGTGACATCCACTTGTAGTACATTATTTTCGCCAGTAAGCTTCTCTTGTTATGACTGACCACATACAAAACAAAAAGAAAGAGTTACATTCCCTTGTAGTACATTATTTTCGCCACTAAGCTTCTCTTGTTAAGACTGACCACATTGACCCATGTTTTCCATATATTCACCTGAACCAGATAACCTGCAAGGGCAACGACCTTGTCTAAGACCTTCCCCGAGGTGACCGCTGGAGTGACGCGCAACCAGCACGTGACCTCTACGACAAGCTTCTACCCACGGAAGTGCCATAGGAGGACACGGCTTAAATAGTATGGCTTGTCCACCAGAAGGCTGTATTATGGTGTACATAATATAAAACTTCGGCCCAGTTCTGCTTGTATTGCAATGGTTGGTGTTCCTGAAGTTTCATTTTTCCCCTTTTCCCTTTTTATTTTTTACATCCATGTTTGTGATGAAATAGTATTGTGAATCGCTAGCTCGCATTGCATGCTGGGAAACAGCGTCACTCAAGGAAGTTTTGGCTTCGCTGACACGGTCCTGAAGGGAAGTGGGTTTTAGTGCACTGGAACGGGATGAATGTGTTCAATCAAGCAGTACAAACCTGATTAATTGTCTTAATACTTGACTTGGAATGGCCATATTGTTTAGGATTAGAATTAGATGACAACTTGTTCACAATATTTGCAACTATTCAATTTGACCAGCAGGTGTCAGTAGAAGACGAAATTTCATGTTGACTATTTCCTAATGGAAGTGCTCTCTTTACGTTGGATTTTTCTCATAATTATTTGAAGTGTAGGCCTGTAGTTGATGAGGAATCACGGTGTGCTAACGCTACTCAAACAGCTTAGATGAAAAAAGGGAGTGTGATTTAGGTTTGTGGTACATTATGACAATCTTGGACTTGCAAGACTGAGGCGACGGTTCAATTCCCATCAATGTGTATGATATATGTGTTATTTAGCTCATCTATTCTACATTTTAAATAGATCACATTTGACATCTGACCCACTGAACACTTACTATTGAACATATTTTTAAACTATGGGCTATTTAGTCTTGTTTTAGGATATAATATAATTCATTGCACAAACTGTCAGGCTAAGTATAAGAGCTATAGTCTACTACAATCAGTCGTGCCAAAAAAGAGACATTGTCTTTATTTTTCATTTTTATTTTATTGTGTCAGCATTGAACCATACAAGGACATACAATGAGGATACTCATTATAATATTGATGAAGTGTTGTTGTTTCATGTTTTGTTGGCTGTTTCAAGGGTTTATTTAGTTTGTTGTGACACAATCTAAGGTTCAATTTGTAAAGAAATAAAAGTTTTTGTGAAAAAAGATAGTGGTCAAAGTGATTGATATTTGTGTTTGTGTTTTTTGTAGTCTTGTCTGGATTTGTCCTGTTCGTTTCTGGTCTGTGTTTGTGTTCCCACTCTTGGCCTTCACCTTGTCGTGGTGAGTGGGCTTTTAACTAAGACAGGCCAATTATATATATTGTGTGAAGCCAGCAAAACAGTCATTATTATGAGAATTACAACTGAAGCACACTAAATAATACACCATAAGTCACATTTTGCTTTTCTGTTATTAATCTAATGTGTGTTATGTCAAGCCTCCACAGTGGCGTGCTGCAGTCAGGATGAGACGAACAAGGTGAATGGATGGACGGATTGATGAGCCCAGCGAGCCTCCACCATCCACAGACAAGCCAGTCCCATCTTCTACACAGAAGGATGTCTCTTCCATCTATCTTTGCCTGCCAGGGAAATGCAACCAGACATAGTAATTACAGATGGTGTTGTCTCTGTTAAAGTGACACATGGAAAAAAATATATATATATATATGTTTTGTGATTCATGTTCATGACAATAACAATCGAACAGATTTTCTTTATTCTTCCAATGAGTTTCGCAAACAAACGTGGAATTTTCCCTGGATCATACAAATACGTTTGTAGATTATATAAAGACAATTATAAAACACATTTGTTGTGGTTTTATATTAAAGCAGATAGTCAAACGTAAATGTAGCATGGTAATGTTGCGAAGACACATTTATTTTTGTTTTTCTTTGTTTCTTTAGAAGCTTTTATTTTGGTTTTCTGTGGAAGCACAACAGACAACACACATGTTAACGTCCGCTACTACGGTTCGCTCCGCATAGGTCTCACGAGCCACTTGAGAGACTTCCTCTCGAGCGTTATCTACTTTTTACATTTCAAAACACAGATCCATACCCGACTTCGACTTGAACTTATTAATCATGTCGTTTCCCACATTTCCCACATCACTCAGAGACGATACATTCAAAACGTAAATTTAACTCACATACCCTCGATCTCAGACTTCAATTACGAAACAGCCACACATACATTTGCTCTTATTTTCAACCATTTCCCCTTCTCACCTGTGGAAGCACAACAGATAACACACACGTTAAGGTCCGCTACGACGGTTCGCTCCACATAGGTCTCATGAGCCACTTGAGACCTCTCTAGCGTTATTCCCCGGGGCGAACACGACCTCCACTGGTAGAAGTGGGTAACTGCACCCTGCTCACTGATCACTCTCACACACGCCACAAACCACAACAAAAGCAGGAACAGTGCTTTGCCACAATTATGCTACATAAACACGTCCTGGTCCCCTCTGGATCCTCTTTTCCGGTCCTCGCGATCACTCTCTTGGCTGCGGTGGGCATGGTTCTTCCTTTGTCAGGGCATTCTCTGGCCCAGTGACCCATTCGGCCGCAGATGTGGCACGCCCCCTTTTCGCCTCTGTCTCCGCTAGTCGCCCTTCGTCGGTTGTCGTTGTTCCTGTAGGGCCGTCTCGCCGTGTCACTGAGGTGCTTCATCATGGTGAGGGAGGCACGCTTTATCTTCTTGTCCTCTGCATCGCTGGCCTCCTGCAGAAGCCTCTCAGCGTGCACTGCATGACGTCGGACCTCTGTCAGCCGGGCATCTTCAATCCCCACGCAGCAGCTTGTGTTAACTGCTTTGGCGATCTGGGGGAGCAGCCCTTGTCTGAAAGCAGTGATGAGGCTGGCCGTTTGGTTGACGGCAGTCCTGATGAACGTGGCGACGCTGCGGCGTTGGTGCTGGAGTGCGCAGAGTTGTACGGTGGTAGCGTTGGATGAGGGCAGGCGGGAGGAGGGAAGACAGGCATGTCCAGGAGAGGGTCCCTCGGGCCTGTAAGAGAAGGATACAGACGATTTGGTGCATTTGAATGCTCGTGTGTGAGCGGCTCCTTTTCTCCCTCCTCTGGGGAGTGTGTGTGAGCGTGTGCACCCTCTGCCGTTATCTCTGTCACCCCTGTGCTCCAGCGCCCAGTGCTGTTCACACGTTTCTTTACTTGTTTCCTGTCCCTGACCTCTGCTTCAGGTTTCCAGAATGAAAAACACCTTTCATGATCTTTGATGATTTGAATCTCCCACCTGTTTGGGTTTTTCTTTTTTGTAACCTTTCCCTCGGCTATATTCAGTTTATCCCGGAGGTTTCTCAATTCCTCCATACTCAGTGATCCCCCCTCTGGGAAACCATACTTTTCAACCCAAACATCCAACATATCAAGACAATCTGGACCGTATTTTTTCCGCATGTCGTCCACAATTTGTCCCCCCTGGGGAACTGCAGCAGCCACTTTGCTCTGGTTCTTCCCCATCCCTGTCTAGACTTATTACTTGTAGCTGCACAGGCGTCCCTGTGCCCCCTTTTTTTACTCAGGCGCAAAAAGGTAGAGAAAAAATTCACCCCTTCGGTACTTAGTCACCAAAGGTTTTGCCCGCTCAGCCCTCACCAACCTTCTTGGATATCTGGTGAGCGGGACAGGCCCGCGATATGACCTTGACTGGCGCGATATTATGATTTAGCGTACGTTACGCTCAACGTCATTCCGTGCGGCAGGTAAAAAAAAAAAGGTGGTGTTGTCCTGGGTGTCCCAATTCCATCGCAAGCCGATCGGAGCCGATTATCACCCGGGTCGTTTGTCGGGTTGGTTGACCCGTTTTGTCGTGCAACAGCTGCAACTGCAAACTGCAGGCTTCAATTTACCGACGCCTTACACATGTGATGGCATGGAGACTGTGCATTGTAGCAACATCAGTCCCCTCAGAGAGAATCTTCTCCAAAACAGGGCAGATATTTACAGAGAGAAGAAACAGGATCAGCCGCACAAAGATGAGGCTCTTGGTTTTTCTCATTGTCAATCTTCACTAAAGGACAAAACTGTTATCTGAATGCTGATTTTTTTTTTCTTTTTGTTTTACACATTTTAATTCATATTTTGTTGTGTGAGTTTCTGTAAGCGTATGTTGTTTGACTTTACATTTGTGTAGTAGTAAAAAACTAAACGTTTAAAATTGGTAATAGTTATTTAGATAGAGGCACCTAGACCCACCTGTGGGTCATAACACCCCCTCTCTTAAGAACTAAACCCTATTAACATACCTACAAACAAAACTAAACAAGAAAAACCTCAGTTCCCCTGAAATAAGAATTCCGCAGCTAGTCCACATGTACACGTGATAACGCATCTGCCAACACATTATCAACCCCCCTTCCTGTGGCAAATCTGGAGATTGAAGTCTTGCAGGAGCAGAGACCACCACATCTACGGCTGGTTTGATTGCGCATCCTATCCAAGACCACGAGGGCATTATAGTCTGTAAAAACCTGACCCCAAATTAACATCAAGATGGGCACTGTCAGAAGGAGAGCCAAAGCTTCTTTCTTAACTTCCCAGAATTGACTCTGTGTGCGTGCTGCTTACTTGTGGCATGTCCCTCTACTTCTATGTCATGGTGCAAAACTGACGTATGGCGGGGGTGGTCAGAAAACAATAGTGGGTGGCTCTCAATTAATTTAACAATATCATGACGGGCTGATGCAGGCAAATGGGACAAAAACAAGCTTAAGTTATTCATAATTTCAGAGTTTCCCAGGCGCGCCGAATGAACATCGATTTTTTTTTTTTTTTTTTTCATGAGCCCTCCCTCCGCCAATGGGCACGGAGGGGGCGGAGGCTCAGGCGACACATTTTTCCTAGCGACGTAACGCCCGGTTCACACTGGACACGGAAGCGCCACAAAGCGCCGCAAAGTGCCGAGCGCTTCCATTCGGCGCCCATGTTAAGCAATGTAGTAGTTCACACCAGACGCGAACAGGCGCGCGGCTCCCCTCGCGGATCGCGCCATGCATTTAACGTCAGTTTCATTGGACGTGGAAGCGAAGCGCCGCCGAGCGCTTCCATTCGGCGCCGACGTTAATCAATGTGGTGGTTGCACGGCTCGCGGCATGCGTTTGTTGTTTCGGCGTCTGCTCTATTTCGTGCGCGAGCCGCGAGCGATCCTCGTCAATAGTACAGGAAGTCGCTCAATAAAAACGAGAAAATCCGGTGAATTTTCAAAATAAACTAATTTCAAAATAAAAACCCAATGACAAATTCGATCATATATCATATTTGTATGTTATATTTGTCAGTACATTGTATCAGAGTGCGAGAGAGATTAAACACACACACACACACACACACACACACACACACACACACACACACACAGAGGAAGACTTGATCAAAATACGTCTGTTTGATCCTAGAGATGCCGGTCAATGATCATTATGAAAGAGGTCTTGTCTTGAGATGGACACCTGAGTGCGTGTTTCTATTTATTTACACACACACGCACAAAAGTGAGCTATGGAGCGGGCTGGCTACGGGGCGAGGGGGGGCGATGGCGAAAATGATTTTTTTTATTTTATTTTTTTTAAAGAAAAAAAAAAGAAGTGAAAAAGTGGGAGTGAAAAAAAGAGTGCAGCTGAGCAGAAGCGCTTGTCGACCGTCGCGGAGCTGTTCGCGTCTGGTGTGAACCAGTTGGAGCCTCGCTTGCGAAATTCGTTGGCGCGGCGCTTCCGCTTCCATTGAAATGAATGGCACGAGCCGCGCGCCTGTTCGCGTCTGGTCTGAACCACTACATTCAGTGCGTTTACATGGCACTAGAGAAAATCTAACTATTGCCTTAGTCCGATTATGATCGGAGAACTCACGTGCATGTAAACACCTTACTCCGATTATGATTGGAGTTTGAGAACTCCGATTGGGACACCCAGATAATGCGATTGGAATTCGAATTTCTCTGCCATGTATACGCCTTAATCGGACTATTAACTGGACAATGCGAGTGCGCATGCGCCACGCCTCGCTCTCGCAACTCATGACCGCACAACTACGTCGTCTAACAAAACAGACGGCGCGAAACCACCTGGCAAACGCGAATAAGAATGTTGACATTTGGAGAGAGGATGAGACCGGGGCGATGCTTTCTCTTCTAAAAGAGATGGACATATTAAAATAACGCGCAACGGAGACCTTTTTAAAAAGGGTAGCGCAGCAAATGCAGGACTCCGGCTTTGCGCACCCCTGAACAAATACGTATTCCTTCGTATTTATATTTCTACCTTTTCGTTCACATTTTTTGTAAGTTAGAAGAATTTTAACTTTGTAAATAAAAGCACAGCAAAGACATGTTTTCCTGATTTGTTTTTATTTGGGTAATTTCGCTGTTATTCTGCTGGAAACGGCGTGCAGCGGCACCAGCTTCCTCCATAGTCGGCACTTTAATGAGCGTGTGTATAACTGAAGACACCGTTCCTTTGCAAAACCTGTACACAAACTCTCCCACCAGTCTGCTCCAAACCCGAATCCAACAAGAACGAGAGTTTGGGGTCCGTAGCGACGGCACAAAGCGTAGCATCGAAGTGTTGTTGTAGCCCTCCAACAGCAAACAACGTTCTTGTCTGCCTTTTAAAATAACCAGGAGCACAAGAAATAGGGTACACCTTATCTGCAAAGCAAGTAACACGTACATTATGAACTATCGTTCCATATCATAATAGATTTAATATGTCAACCGAAAGCAGCTGACCGGCTGAAAAGACTCACTCCACCCCCTAGTGTTGGGAGGAGGACATGTTCCCGTCAATAATTTGAATTTCTCAGCTGCATGTATACGGGGACCAAGGTGAGAACTCCGATTGGACGAGAAAACCGAATGATTGCTTAGTCCGATTAAGCTCTGCATGTAAACGCACTCATTGATTAACATGGGCGCTGAATGGAACCCCTCGGCTCTTCACTTCGCGGCGCTTCGCTTCGCGGCGCTTCCGCGTCCTGTGTGAACCGGGCGTAACTTTTCAACATTTTGACGTGGCAGACGCGGGATGATCGTTTTCTATCAGGAGTGTGCACTACATAATCTGTATCGGAAAGTTTGCGCTCCACGACACACGGACCAGAAAAAACAGCCTGCAAACCGGAACCGGGTAACGGCAACAATACCAACACACAACGCCTGTCTCAAAAACTCGAGCCACAGCTTTCTTGTCAAACTGCCGCTTCATTTTAGACTGGCTGGCGACAAGAGTTTGGTGAGCAGTTTCACAAGCACGATGCAAGCGTTCACGGAAAAAAAATTACGTAATCTAACTCATTATTCTCTACTCGTTTAACATCGAAAAGCCACTTACCCCTTAACAGACGCAAGGGTCCTCTCACCGAACACTAAATCACCTGGGCTGAACCTGAGGGACTCCCACACATACAATCGACGACTGAAGATACACTTTATGCTGCAGAACCATCACTGTGCTCATTTTAACCCCCCCCCCCCCCCCCCCCCACACACACACACACACATACTAAAATATACAAATTGCAGTAGGTTGGTTTTGTTGCTCTTGGTTGTCCATTAGTTTTTTGAGAGTTAGTAGTAGATAGATCCCTAGATAGTAAGTTTGATAGATGGATAGAAATAGATAAGTTAGTTAAAGTTACACACACGCACATATATATATATATATATATACATATATAAATATATATATACATATATATATATATATATATATATATATATATTATCCTCTTTCAATGAACTCCAAAACATACATGGTCAAAATCCATATTATTATTATTATGTTGTTTTTTTTAAATACTCATACAAAACAAAAAAAAAAGTGTCACATCCACTTGTAGTGCATTATTTTTGCCAGCAAGCTTCTCTTGTTATGTTGTTTTTTTTAAATGCTCATACAAAACAAAAAAAAAAGTGTCACATCCACTTGTAGTGCATTATTTTTGCCGGCAAGCTTCTCTTGTTCACCTGAATCAGGTACCCTGGTCGGTGGAGTGACGCGCAACCAGCACGTGACCTCTAGGACGAGCTTCCACCCACGGAAGTGCCATAGGAGGACACGGATTAAATAGTATGGCTTGTCCACCAGAAGGCTGTATTATGGTGTACGTAATATAAAACTTCGGCCCAATTCTGCTTGTATTGCATTGTATTGGTTGGTGTTCCTGAAGTTTCATTTTTCGTCCCTTTTTATTTTTTACATCCATGTTTGTGATGAAATAGTATTGTGAATCGCTAGCTCGCATTGCATGCTGGGAAACAGCGTCACTCAAGGAAGTTTTGGCTTCGCTGACACGGTCCTGAAGGGAAGTGGGTTTTAGTGCACTGGAACGGGATGAATGTGTTTAATCAAGCAGTACAAACCTGATTAATTGTCTTAATACTTGACTTCGAATGGCCATATTGTTTAGGATTAGAATTAGATGACAACTTCTTCACAATATTTGCAACTATTCAATTTGACCAGCAGGTGTCAGTAGAAGACGAAATTTCATGTTGACTATTTCCTAATGGAAGTGCCCTCTTTACGTTGGGTTTTTCTCATAATTATTTGAAGTGTAGGCCTGTAGTTGATGAGGAATCACGGTGTGCTAACGCTACTCAAACAGCTTCGATGAAAAAAGGGAGTGTGATTTGGGTTTGTGGTATATTATGACAATCTTGGACTTGCAAGACTGAGGCGACGGTTCAATTCCCATCAACGTGTATTATATATGTGTTATTTAGCTCATCTATTCTACATTTTAAATAGATCACATTTGACATCTCACCCACTGAACACTTACTATTAAACATATTTTTAAACTATGGGCTATTTAGTCTTGTTTTAGGATATAATATAATTCATTGCACAAACTGTCAGGCTAAGTATAGAGCTATAGTCTACTACAATCAGTCGTGCCAAAAAAGAGACATTGTCTTTATTTTTCATTTTTATTTTATTGTTTTATTGTCAGCATTGAACCGTACAACCATGTAGTGTTGTCCAACAAGAATGCATGGCGAATCAAATCCCAAACAACCTATGAAACAATGAACACGTTTCTATTGCACTTCATTTTATTGAGCACTAGATGACCTCCTCGAGCACTGTGTCACTGAAGCCTCGAGTAATGAACCATTTTTTGAAACAAGTGTCGAAGCTTCAACAAAGCCTCCATCGGCCATCACTACCTACGGCTGCGTGCTCTAACACCATTTCAGAAGTGACTAACTGCAGACTTGGGAGCGGAGGAGGGATGACAGTCAGGCTGGCTCGACTGCTCCTCCTTCTCAGCCGTGGCGCGTCCAATCAGCAGCCGACATCCAGGACCGCACCTGCAAGGCGTCATCCACTCTCTCTCTCACACACACACACAAAATAAATTGTGTTCAATCATGTTAAACTTGGTTGGGGCACAGCCATGGCTCTTTATATTTTATTTTTATTTTATTTTGTATTTTATTTTGAAGTTAGCGCTTTGCATTCTGGGCGATCCTCAGTACAGAGGAAGCCCATGAAGCAGGTGAGACGGTCTCCTCCCTGCTGAGACAGAAATTAATGCAATAAGTCATGTAACTGTGTTTCAGTGTTTAAATGTGTGCTGGTGTCTTTCATTTAATTTTTTTTTTTATTTTTTTTTTTTTTTTTAGCAAAGTTCGGTTTTTTTTTAATTGCTATTAAAAACGATTAGCATGCTAGCATGTCCATTAGCAGCACACAGCTCTCATACGGAGCACGTTGTCTCTGCAGGAGGTGACCAAGTTTCACGGAGCAAGTTATGGATGTGTCCCATTCTGTTTCAGGTATGTGTGTGTAACTGGAAGAATGTTACAGTGTATAAAAATGGAGCTTTAGGGAGCGAATTATTGAAATTGCGAATGTCATTTTTTTGTATTTTGTAGAAAAATGTATTTTATTTTTAATATTATTTGTATTGTAGAAACAACAACTATACGATCACTACTTCAGTACAGAGGAAGCCCATGAAGCAGGAGGTGACCAAGTTTCACGGAGCAAGTTATGGTTGTGTCCCATTCTGTTTCAGAGAATAAACTGCTGCTCCACACCTGACTTCTGCAAGTCTTCATTATACAGCAAGCAGTACAGAATAGGAGAGGTCACATTGGTGCCGTGACTCGAGACTCTTTTGTTGTGCTACCGATGCTGCAGAGCGACCCGGGGACTGTTCTGCTGCTGCTGTTCATCTGCGGTCACTGAAGTCGGTCAGATGTGTTGTTTTGTGCAGTGTTAGACATCAGATAGAGGGTTTATGTACTTTTATTTGATTTTTTTTTTTTTTTTTTTTTTTCAGTTTCCAGTCTAGGCCTTTTGTGGTTTCATCCTTTTGTTTTGTGGTATTGTGTTTTGTTAACTTTTTGGAAAGATGAGTAATCCTCAGGGTAATGTTTTTGTAACTCCTTTTGGTGCTGGCAGAGGGAGGGGTTTTATGCATCCTTCAAGTTTACTGTTTGAGAGTCCTGTTCAGGGGGGTGGTGTAGTGTTGGGTAATCAGTGTAAACCTGGGCGCCCCTTGCTCAGTACTGGTGTTATCCCTCCCCCCAACTCATATGCAAACCCTCATGCCCTTGCTAGCCAGGGCACGCGTTCCCCTGTCCCGGACAGGCACAGCATGTGTTCCCCTGCACCTACCCCTGATGTTATTGCTGCTAGTATTGTAGGTCAGATGGGTGATGCATTGATTCAACAGGTCAGCCAGCGGGTGGCACAGGACATTATCTCTCACCTCAGTGCATCTGTCACTACCCCTTTACTCAGTGCTGCCCCTTCGCCTGCCCATGCTGATATGCTAGCCAGTTCCCCTTTACATAGTGCTACCCCTCGACCTAGCCATGCAAATGTGTCTGCCACAAATGCTTTTGACGTGTCCCATTTGCAATATGTCCCTCATCGAAAGCTGAAGGAGCCCCCCTGCTTCAGAGGAGACAACTCAGACTCTGTTTCCGTCCAGGAGTGGGAGGAGCTCATGAGGAGTTTCATTAAGAGGGGGAATCTGCAACCTGAGGAACAAGCGGAGGAGATCCTTGTTCATCTTGGTGGCAAAGCAAAGGATGTTGTCAGGTTTGGGACCAGGAACAGTGGTATTAACATCACCTGTAACCCCGATGCCATTTATGGTCTCTTGCGGAAGCACTTTGATTCTGTTCCGTGTTCACCACTCCCATTAGCAGACTTTTACACCACTCTTCCTGGGAAGGGTGAGGATGCCTTTGACTACTGGCTTAGACTGAACCGCGCTGTTGACTTGGCCATTGAACGTCTGAAGGAGCAAGGAAAGTCACTGGACAGCCCCAGCACTGAGGTGACTCGAATGTTCATAAAGAACTGCCCTTCTACTGAGCTCGCCATGACCTACAGGTCGAAGACGATAGACAAGTGGACTGCTGGTGAAGTCCAAGACATTCTGAACGAATATCATTCTGAAATGATGTCAGTGAACAGAACTTCCAGAGAAAGGGTGTCAGTGAATGCTCTTGCTGCTGTCTCGCCACCTGCACCACCTGCTGAAGAACAGAGCCCACTGCAGCCACAGGCCACTGACCCTGATGCCCTGAACCGCCTTATTAACATGCTGGAGAAGGTGCTCCTGCAAAGATCTTCCCCAGCTTCAAACAGTCCTGTTCATGGTCCGACTCGACGGCCTGGCCCAAGGCACCCCAGGATCGGTGGGTTGCACTTGGAGGAAATGTCTTCTTCTCCACCATGGACTTGACGTCTGGCTTCTACAATGTGCCACTCCATGAAGAGCACAAAAAATACACAGCTTTCTCTTCACCTTTTGGCCTCCACTAGTACAACAGAATGCCACAAGGTCTGTCCAACAGTCCTGCAACATTCATGCGAATGATGATGTCAATCTTCGGAGATGAAAACTTCACTAGTCTGCTCTGCTATCTTGATGACCTGATGGTCTTTGCCCCAACTGAACAGCAGGCGCTTGAGCGTCTAGAGATGGTGTTCTCCCGTCTGAAAAGTCACAAACTCAAACTGGCCCCCAAGAAGTGTCATCTCTTGCGGAGGTCAGTAAGGTTCCTGGGACATGTCATTTGTGGGGACGGGGTGATGAAGGACCCTGACAAGATGAAAGCCATCATGGATGTGGGAGAGGCTGACCTGATGGAGAGTGATGGTGTGACCCCTTCCTGGAGGAAGATTAATTCTTTCCTGGGCCTAATCTTCTACTATCAGCACTTCATAGCTGACTGCTCTGCTAAAGCAAAACCCTTGTTCAGACTCCTCTCTGGAAGGCAGGTGCAGCATAAGGCCATGAGAGGCAGGAAGGTGAAAAAGCGATCATCTGCTCCACCAGCGCTTATGGCGAGCGACTGGACTGCTGCATGCAAAGAATCGTTCCAGACCCTGAAGAATGAATTAGCTTGCAATGTCACCTTATCCCACCCCAACTTCAGTGAGCCCTTCGTTCTCGCTGTTGATGCGTTGTTTGATGGCATTGGCGCAGTCCTGTCTCAAGTGCCACCAGGTGAGACTGTTGCTCGACCTGTCGCTTTCGCCAGCAAGACACTGTCCCGATCACAAATTAACTATCCAGCGCACAGGTTGGAATTCCTGGCGTTAAAATGGGCCATTTGTGACAAGTTTGGTCATTGTCATTGCCCATTGTCCTACATCTTAACAAAGCCATGTTTGGATGCATGTGAACAAAGATGGGTTGCTAAGCTTGCCGCATTCGATTTCGATCTGAAGTATGTCCCTGGCGTTAAGAACGTTGTCGCTGATGCGCTAAGCTGCGAGCCATTCGTTCAGTCATGTATCAGTCAACGTCTGATGATGAAAGAGCCCTACGTTGCACTGCTGGACCAAGTTAATGGCGTCGTCAGGGGTACAGTGCAAGATGCCTTCCGGCTGACAACTGCCAAGTTCTTCAAGAAAGGGAACCAAGACCATCCGATTCTGATGCTGAAGCCGTTATTTTATTTTGAAAGGTGACCCGCAGCTATTTTAGGTCGAGAAAAAAAAATGGCCGAAATGTTTGTTTGATGGAAAGCGGGTCAAGCCGGAGTGGTTGGTGAGCCAAAAATTCTTTTGACCTCACGTTGTCTGTGTTGCCTCGAACCAAAAACTCAAGAAGGAAAATAAACGAGTTAAATGGAACCCACGTCTCATCAAATTATGAATGATGTAGTGGTGCTGTTATGACGGACGGACGTTGAAGACACCTGAGCGTCAAAGGTAAAGAGCGGCTACATGAATGAAAACTGTGGAACTACACAGTCAATCAACACAATCAACACATTGAACACACAAACACATCACATCCTTCCTTCATTTGGCAGCAGACAATAAAACAGCAGTTGGATCAAAGATGCAGTGGAGTCCGAAGAGACGCCAGTGAAGGATCTCTGATCCAGTGGAGCTCCAAGCTGCAGTGACTTTACACACAACTGAGCATCATGTTGAGTTGAAGCAGCAGATCAGAGCAACACTGTCAGTCACAACAGGACGTGTTGACACTCAGTGGCTGGAACACACTGGAGTGTGAAGCTGCACTGAGGACACTGTAGTGGAGACACTGAGGACCTGGGGCTTCATTTACAAAAACGTACATGGATTTCATCCTGAAACAAAAAAATCTGGATGTTCAAAATGTTGCGAACGCACAAACGCACACCCATTTCCTTTGAGCGTCCCAATCCTTGTGGAATTGATCGCACATGAGCACGAGCCCTGCTCCTCCCTCAGAACACCTCCACATACAAAGCGTTGGACTTTTGGAAGGACAGTCTTGAGGTCAGCATGACTAAAATCTCCAGTGAGGATGGTAAAGCTTTTGGGTTTGCTGTCTGTTGATCACTGATGGCCTGTTACACTTCATTGAGTGCAGTGTTCCTCTCACTGCTGTTGTTGGTGGGAGGGATGTAAACTGCAACTAGCAAAATGGCAGTAAACTGCCAGGGCAGATAGACTGGACGGCACTTTATGATCATCAACTGTGCCAGTGGTGAACAGTGTTTGCATACCACTGCAGTGTCCCGGCACCACGCACCACAGATGTAAACACATGCTGCACCACCGCGGGACTTCCCTCCATTTACATGATGATGGTGATGGTGATGATGATGATGATGATGATGATGATCAGACATTAATGAGTCTTGATTCACTTTCACTGTCTTTAGAATCTCACATGTCGACCACAACTTCTCTCTCTGCTCTCCTTCATCCAGTGAACTCTCAGAGCTTCAGTGTGCAGTGGTGTCTTCAGCTCTGCAGTCCAGCCCCTCCCACCTCACACTGCTGGACCTGAGTGAGAACTTCCTGAGGGATCCTGGAGTGAAGCTGCTCTGTGCTGGACTGCAGAGTCCAAACTGCAGACTGGAAGTTCTCAGGTCAGTTCCTGCTTTCTACTGGTGGACAGTGTGTGTCAGCAGATGACAACTGGTGTGTAACGCTGCTCAGTGTGAAGACTTTGAAGCAGATATTAAAGACTCATCTAGACAAAGTGGATGTTGATATTTTCATGTCAACAATCTGCAGCCAGAAAAGACTTTGGATGGTGGAAGAAAGTGTGGAAAATGTCTCCAGTCACTTTGGAGCTCAATGGAAGTTGTTGATTGGTGATGAAGGTCACATGACTGAGCAGAAGATCGTGTGAAGAAATATTAGAGGCAGATTAATAGTGCAGCAGTATTTCTTCATCTTGTCCTTTGAATGTGTTTGACTTGTAATGAGACTCTGATGACTGAAAACAGCCACAAGCACACAAAGGACTCACTGATTATTTTCCATCTTCACTGCTGATTGGCTGCACACTGACTGACACACTGCTGTTGTTATTGTGTTGACAACCCACTGGCACAATGACTCCTTTGAGGGAATGACTCAGTGATCCCAACAGCTGCACATCTGGATCATCAACAGGGAGAAATGACTCTGAATATGACATTTACACCATGGAAGAAATCAAATATTGATTCTTTATTCAGGCTGGAGAACTGCTGGTTGACAAAGCTCAGCTGTGATTGGCTGCTCTCAGCTCTGAAGTCCAACCCCTCCCACCTCAGAGAGCTGAACCTGAGTTGGAACCACCTTAAGGATTCATCAGTGAAGGAGCTGAGTGGTTTTCTGCAGAGTCCAGACTGTAAACTGGAGACTCTGAGGTCAGTTCACCCTCTTCACTCTACAACTTCTATCACTCTTGTTATTGTTGTCATGATTTTCACTTCACTGCTGTTGGAAATTCAATTTGCAGACACTTTTTTTTGATAATGAATGAAAGGGCGTGTTTTCATTGCCTCACCTCGCCTCGCCATGGTATGGTGTTAGGGTGTTTGCACTGGCTGCTACACAGTTGTAGGGGGCGCTGTTTTGGTACCTCAATCTCCCAGGGTCCGAGCAAGACGAAGCGAGTTTAGTGGTGACGTAGCGACGAGCAGGGCACTGGATTGGCTCCGTGTCCGCGTCGATGTTCCCTGTCAGAGCGGACATCCACGCCAACTCCTTTGACACAGAACTTCCGTGTCAGGTACATTTTACCGTGAATACAAGTAGCTACTATTGGTGTTGTACAAATACATTTATGTGTATACACTTTTTGAAAACAGCTTTTTCAATACATGTTTACTTTCGTCTTTTGGGGAGAGGCAGGCGAACCGGGAATGCCCTCGACGTCGCGAGTGTGTTCAACCATATTCGCGAAAACGACAAACGGCAAATGGCGAAGCGCTCGGTAAAGAAAACAAATCGAGTTGCTCCTGCGTGAGGCGCGGTAAGCTAGGGAACCCCAGGAGTCTTGAGGAGAGAAGAAATACTGATTCGTCGAGAGGACGTGGCTCTTGGCCGCGAGGAAGCCTCAAACACCGCGGCATATAACAAAGTCGTCCTTGGCTCGCGAGGGCAGCTATTTCAAATAAGGAGGCGTGTTTACTGTCTGTTTTTCTGTTTGTTTGTTTTTAAATAAACGCTATTTCCCGTTGTATCCGTCTCGTGTTTACTTTTGGTGAAAATATGAAGGTTGAACTACACATTTGCTCGCATGGAAAACGAAACAATAAATTATAAATGTTGCTGCATAAATGATCAACTGTGACTTCAGTGAGGGAAAGTGTTCTTTCTTGAACAGAAAAGCAACCACAGACCGAGCAACAGGTATGAAACAACTTCTACTTTGTCCATCGCTGCGCTGTTGTGTATCGCACAGAAGTGATGCTGGGGAAAACATTGTCCCGCTTTACCGTGTCGACTCCGCCCACGGTCTCGTAATCACAGAGCCAATGAAAACGCAATTGTACCGAGGCGAACCGTGGTGAGGCAAGGCAATGAAAACACGCCCTAAACTGGGCTTGAAGGAACAGTGGATAAAATCCTCCCATCTAGTGGTCAGATTGCAGACTGCTTTTGTTGCAGATTCTGAAGTCGACGTTTCACTTTGATGTTCAGAGTGATGACACCCTGGTAAAATTCCATCGTTATAAACTCTCCATCATTTCTTCTCTATTCAGGTTGGAGTACTGATGGTTGTCAAAGCTCAGCTGTGATTGGCTGCTCTCAGCTCTGAAATCCAACCCCTCCCACCTCAGACACCTGGACCTGAGTCAGAACCAGCTGCAGGATTCATTAGTGAAGGTTCTGAGTGGTTTTCTGCAGAGTCCAGATTGTAAACTGGAGACTCTGAGGTCAGTTCACCCTCTTCACTCTCCAACTTATATCAGTCTTGTTGTTGTCGTCATGATTTTCACTTCACTGCTGTTGGAAATTCAATTTGCAGACACTGGTTTGTGTTTGAAATGAGTGGAACTGGGTTTGAAGCAGGGGTGCCCATTAGGTCAATCGTGTGGAGTCCTCGTCACTTCCAGCAGGTAGAATGGTTCAGGCAGGAACTCAGTGATCTTGGTCATAATGTACGATGTGCTGGATTTTGTTTTTATATGTGCTGGATTTTACAGTCAAAGGTAAATGAGACGAATCGGCTTCTGCACCGCTCAGATCAAATAAAGGAGACATAAAGCAGATTTCATTTTAAATCTGAAACTATAATAATTGTTAAAATCAATGTATACTTCAGATACCTGCATTCTGTATGAGAGCAGACAGGGACAGCAAAAAGAGTTTGGCTGTTGTTTTCTTTAAATACACGCCAAACTACCGTGCCTGTCACGTGAGCTTGCAATCCTGGCGTAAACTGACGGAGACGCCTCACTCGCAAAATACGCTTCAAAGTCACGCACAGCAGAAGCACCGGAGATCCTGGGAGATGCTGCTAGCAAAACATCTGCGTTCCACACACACACACACACACACACACACACACACACACACACCGATTGTATAGTAGGTAGATCTTTTTGACTTGGTAATTTTAAAAGTAGCTTGCATGTTGAAAAAGTGTGAGCACCCCTGGTTTAAAGGTACAGAGTGTAAAATCCTGCCATCTGGTGGTCAGATTTCAGATTGCAGCGCTCATTCACTCACCCTCTCTCCTTTGTTGAGTGTCAGATTCTAAAGTCGACATTTGACTTTGATTCTAAACTCTCCTTCATTTCTTCTTTATTCAGGTTGGAGGGCTGCAGGTTGACAAAGCTCAGCTGTGATTGGCTGCTCTCAGCTCTGAAGTCCAACCCCTCCCACCTCAGACACTTGGACCTGAGTTGGAACCACCTTCAGGATTCAACAGTGAAGGAGCTGAGTGGTTTTCTGCAGGGTCCAGACTGTAAACTGGAGACTCTGATCTCAATTCACCCTCTTCACTCTACAACTTCTATCACTCTTGTTGTTGTTGTCATGATTTTCACTTCACTGCTGTTGGAAATTCAATTTGCAGTCACTGCTTTGTGTTTGAAGCGTATGAAATTGGGTGGAAAGGTACAGTGTGTAAAATCCTACCATCTAGTGGTCAGATTTCAGATTGCTTTAGTGTCAGATTCTGAAGTCAACATTTCACTTTGATTTTCAGAGTGATGACACCCTGGAAAAACTCTCCATCATTTCTTCTCTATTCAGGTTGTGGAGATGTAGTTTGTTAGAGCTCAGCTGTGATTGGCTGCTCTCTGCTCTGAAGTCCAACCCCTCCCAACTCAGACACCTGGAGCTGAGTTGGAACTGCCTTCTGGATTCAACAGTGAAGTTGCTGAGTGGTTTTCTGCAGAATCCAGACTGTAAACTGGAGGCTCTGAGGTCAGTTCACCCTCTTCACTCTACAACTGCTGCAAATATTGTTGTCATGACTTTGAATTGAGTTTGTTGGAATTCACTTTGATTCCATTAGAAATGTGTAAAACTGGTTTTAAATTACACACACACACACACACACGTATGCGCACATACGCACTCACGCACGCACACACACACACGCGCGCGTGCGAGCGCACACCCAACTGTGAATGACACTCTCCATCATTTATTCCGTATTCAGGTTGGAGAGGTGCAGGTTGTCATGGATCAGCTGTGATTGGCTGCTCTCAGCTCTGAAGTCCAACCCCTCCCACCTCAGAGAGCTGGACCTGGCTGAGAACTATCTTCAGGATTCATCAGTTAAGGAGCTGAGTGGTTTTCTGCAGAGTCCAGACTGTAAACTGGAGACTCTGAGGTCAGTTCACCCTCTTCACTCTACAACTTCTATCACTCTTGTTGTTGTCGTCATGATTTTCACTTCACTGCTGTTGGAAATTCAATTTGCAGACACTGGTTTGTGATAGTAATGAATGAAACTGGGCTTGAAGGTACAGTGGGTAAAATCCTCCCATCGAGTGGTCAGATTGCAGATTGCAGATGCTGAAGTGGACATTTCACTTTGATTTTCAGAGTGATGACACCCAGGAAAAACTCTCTATCATTATAAACTCCATCATTTATTCTCTGTTCAGGTTGTGGGGCTGCAATTTGTCAGAGCTCAGCTGTGATTGGCTGCTCTCAGCTCTGAAGTCCAACCCCTCCCACCTCAGAGAGCTGGACCTGAATATGAACCCCCTGAAGGAGTCATCAGTGAAGCCACTGATGGATCTTGTCTACAGCAGTGACCATCAACTGGAGAGTGTGAGGTTAGTACTGGTTTGGAACCAGTGGATGATGGTTCCAGCACCAAAGCCAGTTGATCCCACAGCAGAGGTCCAGTGTTCCCAGTCACAGTGTGAGAGGAGGATGGTGACGTCCAGCTGCTCCTCATTCATCCAACATCTGCTGCCAAACTGCTTCTTCTCTCAGTTCACCACCCAATTATTGATCAGTTCATCTTCATCAGGCCTCAGTATCAGTCCTACACTCCATGGTCACATGACCTTCTGATGTTCCACACTTGACATGTGACTGAGAGTCTGCTTCTTCTCACCAGTCACTCCATCATCTCCATCAACAGTCAACGTCTCTGTGATGATGCGTTCAAGGACCGTGAGTCCTGAGTCCTGCTGTCTCTTCTTATCTTTGCAGGTGGTGGTGAGGATGAGGAGACTGAAGAGGAGCGCTCCATCTACTGGTGGCTGACAGAACTACAACCAGTGGAGCCAAACAGCAAGCTGCACGCACCAACACTGTGTGGGCGTGTCACGACCTTTGACCCCAGTGCAGCCTGGTGGCTGGCGGACTGCTTCTCCCTACAAGCTGCTGTGGTTACTGGGAGAGACGTCCCAGAAGCCACTGGTGGAGCTTAATCCTCAGTGGAAGAAGCAGGACTTGGAGCAGCTGCTCAGTGAAGGCAGCAGCAACACAACCACTGCTTCTGCTCTCATCATCCACGGCTGGAACATCTCAGCATGAAGGTTCCACACATCAACAACACACTGCTCTGCTCTCACTTCAGAGTTCTATAACATCTTCATTTTGGAGGTGAAAAATACTTTTCAAGAGACTTTATTTCTGCTTCATGATCTTAAATAAGGAAATCATGTGGAAAAGATAAAGTGATTCACAACACCTGTGATGGGAACTCAAATCATTATTGAATCATAAGTAAGACAAAAGAAGTTTCCCTCAAAATAATTCATGGTTTTGATGCTTGCCAGATGTTTGTGTGGAGATTTCAGAAGGACGTCAATGAATCAGAAGGAAACCAGATCATTTATTTTATGTGATTATGTTATATCATCCTAACTTTGTTACGAGCTCAAACATTATATTTCAATGATTCAATATTCTGACAATAAAAGCCATCACAACCTCTGACCTGTGTGACCTTGACCTCAACTGACGTTTCATTTCTGCTGCTTTAACACTTTGATTATATATCTCCTGAAGTCCTACCATGGGGATTCTCCATATCTGAATAACTTGTGTACTCAATTCTTCTGTAGGCCATACCCACTTCTCCACTAGGTCTCAACATAAACCACATGAATCAATGAAAATAAATCTCACTTTTACAAACAAATCCAATTCAGTTCAAATATAATTTAAATAAAATAAATGATACATTATAATTAATCACCAACAGATAAATCAATGCAAGATATGAGGTGGTTTGCCCTCTCTGGGTCGGTGGGGAAGCCCTGCCTCAGGGGGAGGAGTTCCAGCATCTCGGGGTCTTGTTTGGGACGCCTCCCTGGGGAGGTGTTCCAGGCATGTCCCACCAGGAGGAGACCCTGCTGGAGGGACCAGGTCTCTGGGCTGGACTGGGAAGCCTTGGGGTCCCACTGGAGGAGCTGGAGGAGGTGACTGGGTCCAGGGAAGTCTGGGGGTCTCTGCTGAGGCTGCTGCCCCCAAGACCTGACTCCAGATACGGCAGTAGAAGATGGATGGATGGATGGATGGATGGATGGTTGCCAGGTGATAGAACATTTCATAAAAACAGACTCTGCATTATAACTTCTATTGCACTCTAAATAACTCACTCCAATATAACTGCACTCGTCCTTCTCTCACATTACATTGGATCACAATGACCAAACAACACAACAAAGACAATGATCCAACTGTACTGCCACTTCCAGACTCAGTGTAGGTCTGTAGGCCTCTTGGACCTTCATGTGAACCACTGCGTGTTGACTGGAGGTGAAACATGGCTGACTGCTGTCCTCCGACCTGGACAATGCAATCTCACTTTCAATCTCACAGCCACTAAAAAACCTGATTGTGATTGAGAGGTCCTCAGCAGCCAATCACTGTTGGGAGTCCAGCCTTCAAACACTCCTCCTGAATCCACAGTCACATCTGTGAGCATCTGGAACTTTGGCCCTGATCCTCCACACCACACAACTTGGGATGACAGCGCCACCTACCTGGATCCTTTCAGCAGCCAGTCCATGCTCTGACCCGTTTCCACTGTGGCCTGTTGTGTCATCTGGACCGGAGTCTGGATCATCAGTGTCCAGGTTCATGGAATCTGTCAGAGTGCCGCCGTCCTGTGATGTAATGATAGAGAATCACTCTATTTATACTAATGTGCAGAACCACAAGAGTGTCATTTCTTCACTGCTGTCAGCAACAAGCATTTGGTGTCACACTGGTGTACAACACTTATGGGCTAATTAATAAGAAATGACATATTTATGAATCACCCGCAATGCCCAGATTGTTGCTGCTTATCTGCTGATATGAGCCGTCAACTGTTGCAATATAGAACCACGGGCAGGAAATTACAATTAGTGTAGAGTGTATTATAATTTAAAAGTTTACTAACGGTAGTTCTTTAAAGAATTTAGCAGGGATGGAACAGCCTAACGTGACGACGTCACTTGTAAAACTGAAGGAGCTCAACCTGCTGTCACGGTGAAAACTCCGTGTTACGTCCCGTCGAGGGGGACCGAGACGCAACGTGTGGGACACCTTCCCCCACTCCCAAGGCTCATTAATTTCTCACGGCAGTTGGCAGTTTCAACAAAAACATTTATGAATCAGTAAATGAAATAAACAAAACAACTTAACCGGTGGGCAGCAAAGGTTTCAGGGTGGGCCCAGGCCAAAATAATAAACCAAACTCCAACTACCTCGCCTAAGAACTAACTAAAGAAAGAAAGAGAAGCCAAATACAGAAAGGCTAACCTCCCTACATACTTAATAAACAGGAGAAAAGAGGGGACAAAGAAAATGGCAGCCCACCCCTACGGCTGCGTGCTCTAACACCATTTCAGAAGTGACTAACTGCAGACTTGGGAGCGGAGGAGGGATGACCGTCAGGCTGGCTCGACTGCTCCTCCTTCTCAGCCATGGCGCGTCCAATCAGCAGCCAACATCCAGGACTGCACCTGCAAGGCATCATCCACTCTCACACACACACACACACACAGACACAAACATAGAGGTACCTAGACCAACCTGTGGGTCATAACACCCCCTCCCTTAAGAACCAAACCCTATTAACATACCGACAAACAAAACTAAACAAGAAAACCCTCAGTTCCCCCGAAATAAGAATTTCGCAGCTAGTCCACATGTACACGTGATAATGCATCTGCCAACACAATATCAAGATCCCTAGATAGTAAGTTTGATGGATGGATAGAAATAGATAAGTTAGTTAAAGTTACACACACACTATACATATATATATATATATATATACCTATATATATATATATATATATATATATATATATATATATATATACATACATATATTTATTTTTTTATTTTTTTATTAACCTCTTTCAATGAACTCCAAAACATACATGGTCAAAATTCATATTATTATTATGTTGTTTTTTTTAAATGCTCATACAAAACAAGAAAAGTGGAGGGAGAGTTGTCTGAATTGGGTTCAGTGAGCATCACATCCACTTCTAGGGCATTATTTCCAGCGGCAAGTTTCTGTTACGACTGTTCACTTGCGAACTCAAGGGCAAAGATTGGTGGAGTGACGAGCAACCAGCACGTGAAGTCTACGATCAGCTTCCTCCCACGGAAGTACCATAGGAGGACACGGATTAAATAGTATGGCTTGTCCACCAGAAGGCTGTATTATGGTGTACGTAATATAAAACTTCTGCCCAGTTCTGCTTGTATTGCATTGTATTGGTTGGTGTTCCTGAAGTTTCATTTTTCGTCCCTTTTTATTTTTTACATCCATGTTTGTGATGAAATTGTATTGTGAATCGATAGCTCGCATTGCATGCTGGGAAACAGCGTCACTCAAGGAAGTTTTCGCTTCGCTGACACGGTCCTGAAGGGAAGTGGGTTTTAGTGCACTGGAACGGGATGAATGTGTTTAATCAAGCAGTACAAACATGATTAATTGTCTTAATACTTCACTTCGAATGGCCATATTGTTTAGGATTAGAATTAGACGACAACTTCTTCACAATATTTGCAACTATTCAATTTGACCAGCAGGTGTCAGTAGAAGACGAAATTTCATGTTGACTATTTCCTAATGGAAGTGCTCTTTTTACGTTGGATTTTTCTCATAATTATTTGAAGTGTAGGCCTGTATCTGCACACAATTTGGAATTCGTCCCAGCGCCCTGAGCTGTAAATTTGGACGGTGTAAAATGAAAATGGCCAGCTGCAGCAGAAAAGTGGACCCATATATATATATATATATATATATATATATACATCTGCAATTCATATTTTAACGGTTTATATAGACCCCTCAGGCTCCATTCAAAATGGGGGTTATTGTAGGAGAGTTGCAGTCAATTGAGATTTGGAGAGAGTTTGGATTACTAGATTTTGGATAGTGTTTATAGTTTGGAGTGTTTGAGACTAGATAGCGTTTAGTTTGGAGATAGTTTTGAGAGCTTAGGGAGAGAGTGAGGAGAGGAGAGGTGATAGGATGGAGCCCCCTGTCCTGTACATCAATGTCAATGTTACACAAGCATCTATGTCAGGGGTGCCCATTACGTCCATCGCGATCTACTGGTCAATTGCGAAGGGAGTTTGGGTCTATCGCATGGAGAGAGAGAGGGAGAGAGGGAGTGAGTGTGAGAGAGAGAGAGAGAGATCCGCGTCAATTACAGCAGGTAGAATGTTCAGGCAGGATTAGAAAACACGGTGGATCTGGTTGATTTTGGTCATAATGTACGATGTGCTGGATTTTGTTCTTATATGTGCTGTGCTTTACATTCATTCATTCATTCATTTTCCATACCCGCTTAGTCCCAAACTCAGGGTCACGGGGGTCTGCTGGAGCCTCTCCCAGCTGTCTTAGGGCGAAGGCAGGGGACACCCTGCACAAGGGTGTCCAGGGTAAATGTGACGTATCGGCTTTGGCACCATTCAGATCAAATAAAGACCAGACAGGGACAGGAAAAAGAGTTTCGCTGTTGTTTTACACGCAAAACTAACGGGGTTGTTGCGTGAGCTTGCAATCCTGGCGTAAACTGATGGAGACGCCTCGCTCGGAAAATGCGCTTCAAAGTGCGCACACACTACAGACGCGCCGGAGATCCTGGGAGATGCTGCTGGCAAAACGTCTGCATCACACACACACACACACACACACACACACACACACACATTATCCCTAACCTATGCGCTGGAAAACACAAAACTATACAGCAAAACATCTTAACGTAAACACACTTTTATTGATAAAATCAAACATAGGCAGATATAACCTAAACAATTTTAAACCATGAGTTTTCTGTGCAATGATGAGCATAAATGCACATGGGAACATGTTGACCCATTTAATCCTCTCTTTCTTTATCATTGGACTACAAATATATTTCTGAATGAATATGTTTTCCTGTTTTATCGGAAGTGGATCTTTTTGACTTGCTCATTTTAAAAGTAGCTTGCATGTTGAAAAAGTGTGAGCACCCCTGATCTATGCCCTTTTCCAAGTCCCACAATCACTTTCACTGTCATCTGCCTGATTACACCCATGCCATTTTCAGAAAAAAATTGCACAAACAGAATACATTCAAAAAATGTATCATACACATAGTTATCAAGTCAAGTTATTTATTTATTGTCATTGTTGAACAAAGTTAACAACAAAATTTGTTTGGAGCATGCCCATAACCACTGGCATCAGTACCGATAAAATAATCATAAATAAGTGAGAAAAAAAAACAAAAAAATATATATAATTTATGTACAGAAATTATTTGGTCATTCATTTTTTGCAATTCATAGTCATTCCCAACAGACATAACAGACACAAAAATTCAATGCATCACACGTGGTTCAGACACAGCTTGCCTGTGATTGTACATTTGGCCAGTAGGTGGTTTCGTGTGCACATGAAACTTCGA
Organism: Nelusetta ayraudi; assembly: GCF_046127955.1. Classification (NCBI taxonomy): domain Eukaryota; kingdom Metazoa; phylum Chordata; class Actinopteri; order Tetraodontiformes; family Monacanthidae; genus Nelusetta; species Nelusetta ayraudi. Next base: position 4,784,136 of record NW_027466100.1, on the reverse strand, counting down.
GAAATGAACCGTTTCTCGAACCAGTTGGCTCAAGTGGTTCAATGCCACATGAGGCTTCACCTCACCATCACTACAGTCACTGCATCCTGAATCAGTCACAGTCAAAGTCGCACACCACCTCTGCTTTGTTCTGGACTGTGGAATGGGCAATATTAATTTAATCTAATTAAATTCTGTTTTATTACTTTATGTCTATTTTAATGCTCTTTGTTGGTGCTGAATGGAAGTGTGGTTGTTGTTTTATGAGCTAATGGATAGACAGGTGGCCTATAACATAAGACGCTTAAATGAAGTGAATAGGATATGTCCACATTGTCAAGAAAGGAAGCAGGGTGTCTTTAAAATCAATAACATTTGAATAAGTATTAAAAGTTGAGTTGATGTTATACTTGTATTGACATTATGAGTAATTTATACAACCTTTCCCAGGAACTTTTCCCAATGATGAGGTTGAGGGCCCATCATCTGCAATTCAGCATTCTGCAGGTAGTCAACACCAAAACAAGCGTATTCAGCTGTCATAATCCTGTTTGTAAATAATACACATAAACTGTGTACTTGTAATATAAGTCAAACTTTGGTAACTTGAATATAATTCTCACAAAGGGATTTTTCATGTGTATGCACTTTGTATCTGTTATGAATTTAAAAAATAAACATTCATAACTAAACTCAGTTGTTGGTTTCCATCTCTATAAGTTAACAAAGATACATAGATACCTATGAAACACTTGTTTATCTTGCTGAAACTAATACTAGGTTACTAGTACTAGATACACCAGTATACTCTCCCGGAGCACAGATCAACCCACTCAAACAAACAAAAAGCATTTTACTCAGTCAGATAAGATTACTAAATGCTGGATGATACACTGTTTTGTGCATTATTTGGGTAAATAAAATAGTTCTATTATTCATACCTCCGCCTACCATTTATTATTCCCTAAGGCATAGGGCATTTAAAAAAACAAAACAAATGTCATTCCGGTGTGCCACCCGTCTGTGCCCCGAGCTTGCCCCCCCAAGAAAAAAATTCTAGGACCGCCCCTGTTTCCAACACTGTGGATGCTCGGTTGTTTATTGCAGCAGACAGATAAACAATTAAACGGCTAAAGCCATCTATTCCACCGTGAATGACAAATCTCCAGCTTTTGGTAAAAAAGGGAGAGAAGATGGAAAGAGAAATCTAAAATATATAAGGCATCAGATAGCTAATTGAAAAAGGTTCATGCACAGCTTATTTGACACAAAAAAAGGTATGGTACAAAGATGAAAAGATTTGGAGTGGGTAGAAAATCTCAATGTTTCATTTATTCAAGTATTTAAAAACAGTTTTGAAAAATACCGTATTAATTTGTGGTTTCCATCTATGTGCCACATTGCATTTGGTGCAGGAACAGAATACTGCCTCCGTCTTAGTGTGCGATTGGCCAAGGCTCGCACTTCAGTCCCAATTGGGTCCACTCTTCTTAAGGAATCACGTACTCTTTGAACTACAACAACAGCAAAAAAAGAAAAGAAAGACAAACTACATAAAATATTAAAGGCACAAATCCGTGTTAACACAGATAATGCTGACAAAAGGTATGATTTCATTTATTAAATACCCCCCCTTTCTTTTTTTAAATATACCGCCATTCTTTTTTTAATCATCCATGTAAGCACTTTTAGCTACATTTTGTACGGAAAGCGTTATACAAATAAAGCTAATTATATTTGTTTGTTTCGGTTTAACTGATGCACAATACAGATTACTGAATACATTCATGTGGGGATCAACTTCATATCAAACTTACTTTGCACTCGTAATCCCCTGGCATGAAGGAATGCTCTCATCATTCTGTACCCTGTGTTTGGGTGACTGAGTTGGATTTCTGCAATGACAGCATCCAGCTCTTCATCACAAAGCGCTGAATACATGTCCGATATTCTAAACAAACAAAGAATAATTCCTGAAATTTTACTTGGCAAGAGCCAAAACATATATAATAATAATGATAATAATAATAATAATAATAATAATAATAATAATAATAATAATAATAAACTTTTATTTGTACAGCGCTAAATCACAACCAAAGGCGTCTCAAAGCGCTTTATACAATCGTATAATATATGATATATTATATATTATATACTGATATGATTAAAAGCGTCCATTTTCACTGCAACCAATTTGACGTGTATTTGTTGTATCATTAGTGTTATTAGGTACAAGTGTTGCTGCGTTCATTGCAAGGTTAACGTCATTTGCGTCAATAGATATGGAAAACAACTACACTTAAGTTTAAAAGAAATGTGCACGTTTTGTAAATGGCAATTTCTTAATATTATTATTATTATTATTATTATTATTATTATTATTATTATTATTATTATTATTATTATTATTATTATTGTTAGTGTTCTGTTAAGGTGAAACAACAAAGAAGCCTTTAAGTCTAAATTGTTTAATAAATAGGTTAAGAGCAGTTGGTGTAAGTATGAAAGTCATTTCATTTATTTGTTGCATTAAGAGAAGCATTTATAGAGCGTCGTTGCCACCTACTGGCATCTTTCGGTAGTATTTCTGTTGTAATTTTGAAGCGAACTTTATACCGGAAGTAAGACACGGGAAACACACTGCCAGCGTTTTCTGATGAGCACCCGTTCCTGTAAACCAGTGTTTGTGTGCCGCGAGATATTGTCAGGTGTGCCGTGGGAAATTATCCCATTTGTGTGCGTGTGCAGTCTAGCCGGCAGAGTAATCATGTAGTACTCTTCCATACCAGTAGGTGGCAGCAGCAGGTAGCTAATTGCCTTGCGCTTGGAGACAAGCGAATTAGTGACGCATGGATGCAGCGACAGGTGTGTGGATTGTGGATAGCGGGACGACGGTTGAAAGTGATGGATAAGTTTTTGAAGAGGAAAAATGGGTCTCAAGACTGTCGACGGGGGGGGGGGGGGGGGGGGGGGGGTCACCGAAATATACGGGACACAAAGTGAAGTGCGTCCTGTATCAGTTCATGACGGGACAGGTTTTTTAGTTGCCAAGTACGGGACAATCGCGTATTTTACGGGAGTAGACCACAGGCAGAAATCAAATGAGGTTTTGTCATTTTCCCTTAAAAACGGGACAAATTGTGTCCCGGGAGAGATTTTATTTTTCCCGGGACAGGTGGTGAAAAAAGAGAACAATTCTGGGAAAAACGGGACGGGTGGCAACACTACGCTGAACTTGTGGCTAAATCAAAAAAGTCCCACACTGTGGCAGAGCAATTAATACTTCCCGCCTGCAAAGCCATTGTAAATGAGACGCTCGGACCCGAAGCGGCTAAAGAAATAGCCAAAGTCCCTCTCTCAGATAACACAATCTCCAGACGTATGAATGAGATGTCTGCAGACATCGAAAGTGTGGTTTTGGATCAAGATCCCTATCAGTAAGAAATTTGCCTTGCAACTTGATGAGTCTACTGATATAAGTGTTGTTGCAGATTCTGAAGTCGACATTTCACTTTGATTTTCAGAGTGATGACACCCTGGAAAAACTCCATCATTATAAACTCTCCATCATTTATGCTCTATTCAGGTTGGAGTATTGCAGGTTGTCAAAGATCAGCTGTGATTGGCTGCTCTCAGCTCCGAAGTCCAACCCCTCCCACCTCAGACACCTGGACCTGAGTGAGAACCTGCTGCAGGATTCAGCAGTGAAGGAGCTGAGTGGTTTTCTGCAGAGTCCAGACTGTAAACTGGAGACTCTGAGGTCAGTTCACCCTCTTCACTCGACAACTTCTATCACTCTTGTTGTTGTCATCATGATTTGCACTTGACTGCTGTTGGAAATTCAATTTGCAGACACTGGTTTGTGTTTGAAATGAATGAAACTGGGTTTAAAGGTACAGTGTGTAAAATCCTCCCATCTAGTGGTCAGCTTGCAGATTGCAGATTCTGAAGTGGACATTTCACTTTGATTTTCAGAGTGATGACACCCTGGAAAAACTCTCCATCGTTACAAACTCTTCATCATTTATTCTCGATTCAGGTTGTGGTGCTGCAGTTTGTCAGAGCTCAGCTGTGATTGGCTGCTCTCAGCTCTGAAGTCCAACCCCTCCCACCTCAGACACCTGGACCTGGATGGGAACCAGCTGCAGGATTCAGCAGTGAAGCCACTGATGGATCTTGTCCACAGCAGAGACTATCAACTGGAGAGTGTGAGGTCAGTACTGGTTTGGAACCATTGGATGATGGTTCCAGCACCAAAGCCAGTTGATCCCACAGCAGAGGTCCAGTGTTCCCAGTCACAGTGTGAGAGGAGGATGGTGACGTCCAGCTGCTCCTCATTCATCCAACATCTGCTGCCAAACTGCTTCTTCTCTCAGTTCACCACCCAGTTATTGATCAGTTCATCTTCATCAGGCCTCAGTATCAGTCCAACACTCCATGGTCACATGACCTTCACATGTTCCACACTAGACATGTGACTGAGAGTCTGCTTCTTCTCACCAGTCACTCCACCATCTCCATCAACAGTCAGCGTCTCTGTGATGATGTGTTCAAGGACCCTGAGTCCTGACTCCTGCTGTCTCTTCTTCTCTCTACAGGTGGAGGTGAGGGAGGATGAGGAGGAGACTGAAGAGGAGCGCGCCATCTAGTGGTGGCTGGCATAACTACAACAAGTGGAGCCAAACAGCAAGCTGTGTGTCACGACTAGTGATGGTGAGGTGAAGCCTCATGAGGCATTGAACCACTTGAGTCAACTGGTTCGAAGCTTCATGTGCACACGAAACCACCTACTGGCCAAATGTACAATCACAGGCAAGCTGTGTCTGAACCACGTGTGATGCATTGAATTTTTGTGTCTGTTATGTCTGTTGGGAATGACTATGAATTGCAAAAAATGAATGACCAAATAATTTCTGTACATAAATTATATATATATATATATTTTTTTTTTTTTTTCTCATTTATGATTATTTTTTATGGGTACTGATGCCAGTGGTTATCGGGATGCTCCAAACAAATTTTGTTGTTAACTTTGTTCAACAGTGACAAATAAATAACTTGAATTGATAACTATGTGTATGATACATTTTTTGAATGTATTCTGTTTGTGCAATTTTTTTCTGAAAATGGCATGGGTGTAATCAGGCAGATGACAGTGAAAGTGATTGTGGGACTTGGAAAAGGGCATAGATCAGGGGTGCTCACACTTTTTCAACATGCAAGCTACTTTTAAAATGAGCAAGTCAAAAAGATCCACCTCCTATAAAACAGGACAAGTCATTCAGAAATATATTTGTAGTCCAATGATAAAGAAAGAAAGGATTAAATGGGTCAACATGTTCCCATGTGCATTTATGCTCATCATTGCACAGAAAACTCATGGTTTAAAATTGTTTAGGTTATATCGGGTTATATATAGTTCGGGACTAAGCGGGTATGGAAAATGAATGAATGAATGAATGTAAAGCACAGCACATATAAGAACAAAATCCAGCACATCGTACATTATGACCAAAATCAACCAGATCCACCGTGTTTTCTAATCCTGCCTGAACGATTCTACCTGCTGTAATTGACGCGGATCTCTCTCTCTCTCTCTCTCTCTCTCACACTCACTCTCTCTCTCCCTCTCTCTCCCCATGCGATAGACCCAAACTCCCTTCGCAATTGACCAGTAGATCGCGATGGACGTAATGGGCACCCCTGGCATAGATGCTTGTGTAACATGGACATTGATGTACAGGACAGAGGGCTCCATCCTATCACCTCTCCTCTCCTCACTCTCTCCCTAAGCTCTCAAAAATATCTCCAAACTAAACGCTATCTAGTCTCAAACACTCCAAAATATAAACGCTATCCAAAATCTAGTAATCCAAACTCTCTCCAAATCTCAGTTGACTGCAACTCTCCTACAATAACCCCCATTTTGAATGGAGCCTGAGGGGTCTATATAAACCATTAAAATATGAATTGCAGATATATATATATATATATATATATATATATATACATATATATATATATATATATATATATATATATATATATATATATATATACACATATATATGTATGTATGTATATATATATATATATATATATATACATATATATATATATATATATATATATATATATATATATATATATATATATATATATATATATATATATATACATATATATATATGTGTCCACTTTTCTGCTGCAGCTGGCCATTTTCCTTTTACACCGTCAAGAGAGCACTTCCATTAGGAAATAGTCAACATGAAATGTCGTCTTCTACTGACACCTGCTGGTCAAATTGAATAGTTGCAAATATTGTGAAGAAGTTGTCATCTAATTCTAATCCTAAACAATATGGCCATTCAAGTATTAAGACAATTAATCAGGTTTGAACTGCTTGATTAAACACAGTCATCCCGTTCCAGTGCACTAAAACCCACTTCCCTTCAGGACCGTGTCAGCGAAGCGAATACTTTCTTGAGTGACGCTGTTTCCCAGCATGCAATGCGAGCTCGCGATTCACAATACTATTTCATCACAAACATGGATGTAAAAAATAAAAAGGGACGAAAAAAGAAACTTCAGGAACACCAACCAATACAATGCAATACAAGCAGAACTGGGCCAAAGTTTTATATTACGTACACCATAATAGAGCCTTCTGGTGGACAAGCCATACTATTTAATCTGTGTCCTCCTATGGTACTTCCGTGGGAGGAAGCTCATCGTGGTGGTCACGTGCTGTGTGCTCATCACTCCACCACACCAATCACAGTTGAGTGAGTTAGTGAATGGAAAAGTCGTAAAAGGAGAAGCTTGCTGCCGGAAATAATGCGCTACAAGTGGATGTGACCCTCACTGAACCCAATTCAGACTACTCTCCCTCCACTTTTTTTGTTTTGTATGAGCATTAAAAAAACAACAACATAATAATAATATGGATTTTGACCATGTATGTTTTGGAGTTCATTGAAAGAGGTTAATAAAAAAAAAGGGGTGGGCTGCCATTTTCTTTGTCCCCTCTTTTCTCCTGTTTATTAAGTATGTAGGGAGGTTAGCCTTTCTGTATTTGGCTTCTCTTTCTTTCTTTAGTTAGTTCTTAAGGCGAGCTAGTTGGAGTTTGGTTTATTATTTTGGCCTGGGCCCACCCTAAAGCCTTTGCTGCCCACCGGTTAAGTTGTTTTGTTTATTTCATTTACTGATCAATAAATGTTTTTGTTGAAAACCGCCAACTGCAGTGAGAAATTAATGAGGCTTGGGAGTGGGGGAAGGTGTCCCACACGTTGCGTCTCGGTCCCCCTCGACGGGACGTAACACAGAGTTTTCACCGTGACAGCAGGTTGAGCTCCTTCAGTTTTACAAGTGACGTCGTCACGTTAGCCTGTCCCATCCCTGTTAAATTCTTTAAAGAACTACCGTTAGTAAACTTTTAAATTATAATACGCTCTACACTAATTGTAATTTCCTGCCCGTGGTTCTATATTGCAACAGTTGACGGCTCATATCAGCAGATAAGCAGCAACAATCTGGGCATTGCGGGTGATTCATAAATATGTAATTTCTTATTAATTAGCCCATAAGTGTTGTACACCAGTGTGACACCAAATGCTTGTTGCTGACAGCAGTGAAGAAATGACACTCTAGTGGTTCTGCACATTAGTATAAATAGAGTGATTCTCTATCATTACATCACAGGACGGCGGCACTCTGACAGATTCCATGAACCTGGACACTGATGATCCAGACTCCGGTCCAGATGAGCCAAGAGGCCACAGTGGAAACGGGTCAGAACATGGACTGGCTGCTGAAAGGATCCAGGTAGGTGGCGCTGTCATCCCAAGTTGTGTGGTGTGGAGGATCAGGGCCAAAGTTCCAGATGCTCACAGATGTGACTGTGGATTCAGGAGGAGTGTTTGAAGGCTGGATTCCCAACAGTGATTGGCTGCTGAGGACCTCTCAATCACAATCAGGTTTTTTAGTGGCTGTGAGATTGAAAGTGAGATTGCATTGTCCAGGTAGGAGGACAGCAGTCAGCCGTGTTTCACCTCCAGTCAACACGCAGTGGTTCACATGAAGGTCCAAGAGGCCTACAGACCTACACTGAGTCTGGACGTGGCAGTACAGTTGGATCATTGTCTTTGTTGTGTTGTTTGGTCATTGTGATCCAAAGTAATGTGAGAGAAGGACGAGTGCAGTTATATTGGAGTGAGTTATTTAGAGTGTAATAGAAGTTATAATGCAGAGTCTGTTTTTATGAAATGTTCTATCACCTGGCATCCATCCATCCATCCATCCATCCATCCATCTTCTACTGCCGTATCCGGAGTCAGGTCTCGGGGGCAGCAGCCTCAGCAGAGACCCCCAGACTTCCCTGGACCCAGTCACCTCCTCCAGCTCCTCCAGTGGGACCCCAAGGCTTCCCAGTCCAGCCCAGAGACCTGGTCCCTCCAGCAGGGTCTCCTCCTGGTGGGACATGCCTGGAACACCTCCCCAGGGAGGCGTCCCAAACAAGACCCCGAGATGCTGGAACTCCTCCCCCTGAGGCAGGGCCTCCCCACCGACCCAGAGAGGGCAAACCACCTCATATCCAGCATTGATTTATCTGTTGGTGATTAATTATAATGTATCATTTATTTTATTTAAATTATATTTGAACTGAATTGGATTTGTTTGTAAAAGTGAGATTTATTTTCATTGATTCATGTGGTTTATGTTGAGACCTAGTGGAGAAGTGGGTATGGCCTACAGAAGGTTTGAGTACACAAGTTATTCAGATATGGAGAATCCCCATGGCAGGACTTCAGGAGATATATAATCAAAGTGTTAAAGCAGCAGAAATGAAACGTCAGTTGAGGTCAAGGTCACACAGGTCAGAGGTTGTGATGGCTTTTATTGTCAGAATATTGAATCATTGAAATATAATGTTTGAGCTTGTAACAAAGTTAGGATGATATAACATAATCACATAAAATAAATGATCTGGTTTCCTTCTGATTCATTGACGTCCTTCTGAAATCTCCACACAAACATCTGGCAAGCATCAAAACCATGAATTATTTTGAGGGAAACTTCTTTTGTCTTACTTATGATTCAATAATGATTTGAGTTCCCATCACAGGTGTTGTGAATCACTTTATCTTTTCCACATGATTTCCTTATTTAAGATCATGAAGCAGAAATAAAGTCTCTTGAAAAGTATTTTTCACCTCCAAAATGAAGATGTTATAGAAGTCTGAAGTGAGAGCAGAGCAGTGTGTTGTTGATGTGTGGAACCTTCATGCTGAGATGTTCCAGCCGTGGATGATGAGAGCAGAAGCAGTGGTTGTGTTGCTGCTGCCTTCACTGAGCAGCTGCTCCAAGTCCTGCTTCTTCCACTGAGGATTCAGCTCCACCAGTGGCTTCTGGGACGTCTCTCCCAGTAACCAGTAACAGCAGCTTGTAGGGAGAAGCAGTCCGCCAGCCACCAGGCTGCACTGGGGTCAAAGGTCGTGACACGCCCACACAGTGTTGGTGCGTGCAGCTTGCTGTTTGGCTCCACTGGTTGTAGTTCTGTCAGCCACCAGTAGATGGAGCGCTCCTCTTCACTCTCCTCATCCTCACCACCACCTGCAAAGATAAGAAGAGACAGCAGGAGTCAGGACTCACGGTCCTTGAACGCATCATCACAGAGACGTTGACTGTTGATGGAGATGATGGAGTGACTGGTGAGAAGAAGCAGACTCTCAGTCACATGTCAAGTGTGGAACATCAGAAGGTCATGTGACCATGGAGTGTAGGACTGATACTGAGGCCTGATGAAGATGAACTGATCAATAATTGGGTGGTGAACTGAGAGAAGAAGCAGTTTGGCAGCAGATGTTGGATGAATGAGGAGCAGCTGGACGTCACCATCCTCCTCTCACACTGTGACTGGGAACACTGGACCTCTGCTGTGGGATCAACTGGCTTTGGTGCTGGAACCATCATCCACTGGTTCCAAACCAGTACTAACCTCACACTCTCCAGTTGATGGTCACTGCTGTAGACAAGATCCATCAGTGGTTTCACTGATGACTCCTTCAGGGGGTTCATATTCAGGTCCAGCTCTCTGAGGTGGGAGGGGTTGGACTTCAGAGCTGAGAGCAGCCAATCACAGCTGAGCTCTGACAAATTGCAGCCCCACAACCTGAACAGAGAATAAATGATGGAGTTTATAATGATAGAGAGTTTTTCCTGGGTGTCATCACTCTGAAAATCAAAGTGAAATGTCCACTTCAGCATCTGCAATCTGCAATCTGCCCACTAGATGGGAGGATTTTACCCACTGTACCTTCAAGCACAGTTTCATTCATTACTATCACAAACCAGTGTCTGCAAATTGAATTTCCAACAGCAGTGAAGTGAAAATCATGACGACAACAACAAGAGTGATAGAAGTTGTCGAGTGAAGAGGGTGAACTGACCTCAGAGTCTCCAGTTTACAGTCTGGACTCTGCAGAAAACCACTCAGCTCCTTAACTGATGAATCCTGAAGATAGTTCTCAGCCAGGTCCAGCTCTCTGAGGTGGGAGGGGTTGGACTTCAGAGCTGAGAGCAGCCAATCACAGCTGATCTATGACAACCTGCACCTCTCCAACCTGAATACGGAATAAATGATGGAGAGTGTCATTCACAGTTGGGTGTGCGCGCGCACGCGCACGTGTGTGTGTGTGCGTGCGTGAGTGCGTATGTGCGCATACGTGTGTGTGTGTGTGTGTAATTTAAAACCAGTTTTACACATTTCTAATGGAATCAAAGTGAATTCCAACAAACTCAATTCAAAGTCATGACAACAATAACTGTAGCAGTTGTAGAGTGAAGAGGGTGAACTGACCTCAGAGCCTCCAGTTTACAGTCTGGATTCTGCAGAAAACCACTCAGCACCTTCACTGTTGAATCCAGAAGGCAGTTCCAACTCAGCTCCAGGTGTCTGAGTTGGGAGAGGTTGGACTTCAGAGCTGAGAGCAGCCAATCACAGCTGAGCTCTAACAAACTACATCTCCACAACCTGAATAGAGAAGAAATGATGGAGAGTTTTTCCAGGGTGTCATCACTCTGAAAGTCAAAGTGAAATGTTGACTTCAGAATCTGACACTAAAGCAATCTGAAATCTGACCACTAGATGGTAGGATTTTACACACTGTACCTTTCCACCCAATTTCATAGCTTCAAACACAAAGCAGTGACTGCAAATTGAATTTCTAACAGCAGTGAAGTGAAAATCATGACAACAATAACAAGAGTGATAGAAGTTGTAGAGTGAAGAGGGTGAACTGACCTCAGAGTCTCCAGTTTACAGTCTGGACCCTGCAGAAAACCACTCAGCTCCTTCACTGTTGAATCCTGAAGGTGGTTCCAACTCAGGTCCAAGTGTCTGAGGTGGGAGGGGTTGGACTTCAGAGCTGAGAGCAGCCAATCACAGCTGAGCTTTGACAACCTGCAGCCCTCCAACCTGAATAGAGAAGAAATGATGGAGAGTTTAGAATCAAAGTCAAAAGTCGACTTTAGAATCTGACACTCAACAAAGGAGAGAGGGTGAGTGAATGAGCGCTGAAATCTGACCACCAGATGGCAGGATTTTACACTCTGTACCTTTAAACCAGGGATGCTCACACTTTTTCAACATGCGAGCTACTTTTAAAATGACCAAGTCAAAAAGATCTACCTACTATACAATCGGTGTGTGTGTGTGTGTGTGTGTGTGTGTGTGTGTGTGTGTGTGGAACGCAGATGTTTTGCTAGCAGCATCTCCCAGGATCTCCGGTGCTTCTGCTGTGCGTGACTTTGAAGCGTATTTTGCGAGTGAGGCGTCTCCGTCAGTTTACGCCAGGATTGCAGGCTCACGTGACAGGCACGGTAGTTTGGCGTGTATTTAAAGAAAACAACAGCCAAACTCTTTTTGCTGTCCCTGTCTGCTCTCATACAGAATGCCGGTATCTGAAGTATACATTGATTTTAACAATTATTATAGTTTCAGATTTAAAATGAAATCTGCTTTATGTCTCCTTTATTTGATCTGAGCGGTGCAGAAGCCGATTCGTCTCATTTACCTTTGACTGTAAAATCCAGCACATATAAAAACAAAATCCAGCACATCGTACATTATGACCAAGATCACTGAGTTGCTGCCTGAACCATTCTACCTGCTGGAAGTGACGAGGACTCCACACGATTGACCTAATGGACACCCCTGCTTCAAACCCAGTTCCACTCATTTCAAACACAAAGCAGTGACTGCAAATTGAATTTCCAACAGCAGTGAAGTGAAAATCATGACGACAACAACAAGAGTGATAGAAGTTGGAGAGTGAAGAGGGTGAACTGACCTCAGAGTCTCCAGTTTACAGTCTGGACCCTGCAGAAAACCACTCAGCTCCTTCACTGTTGAATCCTGAAGGTGGTTCCAACTCAGGTCCAAGTGTCTGAGGTGGGAGGGGTTGGACTTCAGAGCTGAGAGCAGCCAATCACAGCTGAGCTTTGACAACCTGCAGCCCTCCAACCTGAATAGAGAAGAAATGATGGAGAGTTTAGAATCAAAGTCAAAAGTCGACTTTAGAATCTGACACTCAACAAAGGAGAGAGGGTGAGTGAATGAGCGCTGAAATCTGACCACCAGATGGCAGGATTTTACACTCTGTACCTTTAAACCAGGGATGCTCACACTTTTTCAACATGCGAGCTACTTTTAAAATGACCAAGTCAAAAAGATCTACCTACTATACAATCGGTGTGTGTGTGTGTGTGTGTGAGTGTGTGTGTGTGTGTGAGTGTGTGAGTGTGTGTGTGTGTGTGTGTGTGTGTGTGTGTGTGTGTGTGTGTGTGTAACGCACTTGTTTTGCTAGCAGCATCTCCCAGGATCTCCGGTGCTTCTGCTGTGCGTGACTTTGAAGCGTATTTTGCGAGCGAGGCGTCAAAACAAAATTCAGCACATCGGACATTATGACCAAGGGCCAATTCCAATTCCTCCCTTAACTCCTCAATCTCAACCCTCGCCCTTAACCCTCAATCTTTGGCCCTCAATCTTGGCCCTCAAAAATAAGTGTAAGGGCTTAGAAATGGGACACCCCTTAAGTGCAGTTACGTCTTCAGACTGTGGGGGGCTGCCGTACGCCAAAGCTAAGTCCAGTCTGTCAAGAAGACGACAACGACGAAGAAGAAGGAGAAGAAGAAAAAGACGATGAAAAAGAAGAAGTCCTCCATCGCTACACAACGAGGTACACAAGTAACGTGAAGCCGGGACCGCCGGTCCGGCTGACAAACATTGTAAAGTAAAAAAAATAAAAATGTTACGCAACAACGATGTCAATAATCCATAAAAAACTCTTAAACTAAGACAATAAAATGGTTTCGTAATATTTATATCTTTATTAACTAAGAAAATACTTCCATTTGTAGCTCGCTTTTTTGTCGCCATCTTTTTCGAAGATGTCTTGGCAAAAATACACAATGCCTTCTGGGTAGCCCTCACTGCCAAGGGTGGTCCCGGAGAATCTCAATATTGAGGGCGATACAGCCCTTAATCTCCTCCCTCAACTGGACGTTCTTAGAATCGGGACAGCATTTGCACCTAGCAGGGAGCTCGCATTTTTGAGATTGAGGGTTGAGATTGAGGGTTAAGGGAGGAATTGGAATTCACCCCAAGATCAACCACAACCACCGTGTTTTCTAATCATTGACTTCCTGCCTGAACCATTCTACCTGCTGTAAGTGACGAGGACTCCACTCTTAAAGCTCTCTCTCTCTCTCTCTCTCTCTCTCTCTCTCTCCCTCTCTCTCTCTCTCTCTCTCTCTCCCTCTCTCTCCGACCTAATGGGCACCCCTGTTTCAAACCCAGTTTCACTCATTTCAAACACAAACCAGTGACTGCAAACTGAATTTCCAACAGCAGTGAAGTGAAAATCATGACAACAATAACAAGAGTGATAGAAGTTGTAGAGTGAAGAGGGTGAACTGACCTCAGAGTCTCCAGTTTACAGTCTGGACTCTGCAGAAAACCACTCAGCTCCTTCACTGATGAATCCTGCAGTTGGTTCTGACCCAGGTCCAGGTGTCTGAGGTGGGAGAGTCGTTGGACTTCAGAGCTGAGAGCAGCCAATCACAGCTGTGCTCTGACAACCTGCAGCCCTCCAACCTGAATAGAGAAGAAATGATGGAGAGTTTAGAATCAAAGTCAAATGTCGACTTTAGAATCTGACACTCAACAAAGGAGAGAGGGTGAGTGAATGAGCGCTGCAATCTGAAATCTGACCACCAGATGGCAGGATTTTACACTCTGTACCTTTAAACCAGGGGTGCTCACACTTTTTCAACATGCAAGCTACTTTTAAAATTACCAAGTCAAAAAGATCTACCTACTATACAATCGGTGTGTGTGTGTGTGTGTGTGTGTGTGTGTGTGTGTGTGTGTGTGTGTGTGTGTGGAACGCAGATGTTTTGCTAGCAGCATCTCCCAGGATCTCCGGTGCTTCTGCTGTGCGTGACTTTGAAGCGTATTTTGCGAGTGAGGCGTCTCCGTCAGTTTACGCCAGGATTGCAAGCTCACGTGACAAGCACGGTAGTTTGGCGTGTATTTAAAGAAAACAACAGCCAAACTCTATTTGCTGTCCCTGTCTGCTCTCATACAGAATGCAGGTATCTGAAGTATACATTGATTTTAAGAATTATTATAGTTTCAGATTTAAAATGAAATCTGCTTTATGTCTCCTTTATTTGATCTGAGCGGTGCAGAAGCCGATTCGTCTCATTTACCTTTGACTGTAAAATCCAGCACATATAAAAACAAAATCCAGCACATCGTACATTATGACCAAGATCACTGAGTTGCTGCCTGAACCATTCTACCTGCTGGAAGTGACAAGGACTCCACACGATTGACCTAATGGACACCCCTGCTTCAAACCCAGTTCCACTCATTTCAAACACAAAGCAGTGACTGCAAATTGAATTTCCAACAGCAGTGAAGTGAAAATCATGACGACAACAACAAGAGTGATAGAAGTTGGAGAGTGAAGAGGGTGAACTGACCTCAGAGTCTCCAGTTTACAATCTGGACTCTGCAGAAAACCACTCAGAACCTTCACTAATGAATCCTGCAGCTGGTTCTGACTCAGGTCCAGGTGTCTGAGGTGGGAGGGGTTGGATTTCAGAGCTGAGAGCAGCCAATCACAAATGAGCTTTGACAACCAGCAGTACTCCAACCTGAATAGAGAAGAAATGATGGAGAGTTTATAACGATGGAATTTTACCAGGGTGTCATCACTCTGAACATCAAAGTGAAACGTCGACTTCAGAATCTGCAGCAAAAGCAGTCTGCAATCTGACCACTAGATGGGAGGATTTTATCCACTGTTCCTTCAAGCCCAGTTTAGGGCGTGTTTTCATTGCCTTGCCTCACCACGGTTCGCCTCAGTACAATTGCGTTTTCATTGGCTCTGTGATTACGAGACGGTGGGCGGAGTCGACACGGTAAAGCGGGACAATGTTTTCCCCTGCATCACTTCTGTGCGATACACAACAGCGCAGCGATGGACAAAGTAGAAGTTGTTTCATACCTGCTGCTCGGTCTGTGGTTGCTTTTCTGTTCAAGAAAGAACACTTTCCCTCACTGAAGTCACAGTTGATCATTTATGCAGCAACATTTATAATTTATTGTTTCGTTTTCCATGCGAGCAAATGTGTAGTTCAACCTCCATATTTTCACCAAAAGTAAACACGAGACGGATACAACGGGAAATAGTGTTTATTTAAAAACAAACAAACAGAAAAACAGACAGTAAACACGCCTCCTTATTTGAAATAGCTGCCCTCGCGAGCCAAGGACGACTTTGTTATATGCCGCGGTGTTTGAGGTTTCCTCGCGGCCAAGAGCCACGTCCTCTCGACGAATCAGTATTTCTTCTCTCCTCAAGGCTCCTGGGGTTCCCTAGCTTACCGCGCCTCACGCAGGAGCAACTCGATTTGTTTTCTTTACCGAGCGCTTCGTCCATTTGCCGTTTGTCGTTTTCGCGAATATGGTTGAACACACTCGCGACGTCGAGGGCATTCCCGGTTCGCCTGCCTCTCCCCAAAAGACGAAAGTAAACATGTATTGAAAAAGCTGTTTCAAAAACTGTATACACATAAATGTATTTGTACAACACCAATAGTAGCTACTTGTATTCACGGTAAAATGGACCTGACACGGAAGTTCTGTGTCAAAGGAGTTGGCGTGGATGTCCGCTCTGACAGGGAACATCGACGCGGACACGGAGCCAATCCAGTGCCCTGCTCGTCGCTACGTCACCACTAAACTCGCTTCGTCTTGCTCGGACCCTGGGGGATTGAGGCAGCCAGTGCAAACACCCTAACACCATACCATGGCGAGGCGAGGTGAGGCAATGAAAACACGCCCTTTCATTCATTATCAAAAAAAAGTGTCTGCAAATTGAATTTCCAACAGCAGTGAAGTGAAAATCATGACAACAACAACAAGAGTGATAGAAGTTGTAGAGTGAAGAGGGTGAACTGACCTCAGAGTCTCCAGTTTACAGTCTGGACTCTGCAGAAAACCACTCAGCTCCTTCACTGATGAATCCTTAAGGTGGTTCCAACTCAGGTTCAGCTCTCTGAGGTGGGAGGGGTTGGACTTCAGAGCTGAGAGCAGCCAATCACAGCTGAGCTTTGTCAACCAGCAGTTCTCCAGCCTGAATAAATAATCAATATTTGATTTCTTCCATGGTGTAAATGTCATATTCAGAGTCATTTCTCCCTGTTGATGATCCAGATGTGCAGCTGTTGGGATCACTGAGTCATTCCCTCAAAGGAGTCATTGTGCCAGTGGGTTGTCAACACAATAACAACAGCAGTGTGTCAGTCAGTGTGCAGCCAATCAGCAGTGAAGATGGAAAATAATCAGTGAGTCCTTTGTGTGCTTGTGGCTGTTTTCAGTCATCAGAGACTCGTTACAAGTCAAACACATTCAAAGGACAAGATGAAGAAATACTGCTGCACTATTAATCTGCCTCTAATATTTCTTCACACGATCTTCTGCTCAGTCATGTGACCTTCATCACCAATCAACAACTTCCATTGAGCTCCAAAGTGACTGGAGACATTTTCCACACTTTCTTCCACCATCCAAAGTCTTTTCTGGCTGCAGATTGTTGACATGAAAATATCAACAACATCCACTTTGTCTAGATGAGTCTTTAATATCTGCTTCAAAGTCTTCACACTGAGCAGCGTTACACACCAGTTGTCATCTGCTGACACACACTGTCCACCAGTAGAAAGCAGGAACTGACCTGAGAACTTCCAGTCTGCAGTTTGGACTCTGCAGTCCAGCACAGAGCAGCTTCACTCCAGGATCCCTCAGGAAGTTCTCACTCAGGTCCAGCAGTGTGAGGTGGGAGGGGCTGGACTGCAGAGCTGAAGACACCACTGCACACTGAAGCTCTGAGAGTTCACTGGATGAAGGAGAACAGAGAGAGAAGTTGTGGTCGACATGTGAGATTCTAAAGACAGTGAAAGTGAATCAAGACTCATTAATGTCTGATCATCATCATCATCATCATCATCATCACCATCACCATCATCATGTAAATGGAGGGAAGTCCCGCGGTGGTGCAGCATGTGTTTACATCTGTGGTGCGTGGTGCCGGGACACTGCAGTGGTATGCAAACACTGTTCACCACTGGCACAGTTGATGATCATAAAGTGCCGTCCATTCTATCTGCCCTGGCAGTTTACTGCCATTTTGCTAGTTGCAGTTTACATCCCTCCCACCAACAACAGCAGTGAGAGGAACACTGCACTCAATGAACTGTAACAGGCCATCAGTGATCAACAGAGAGCAAACCCAAAAGCTTTACCATCCTCACTGGAGATTTTAGTCATGCTGACCTCAAGACTGTCCTTCCAAAAGTCCACCAGCATGTTGGATTTCCAACAAGGGGGGACAACGCTTTGTATGTGGAGGTGTTCCGAGGGAGGAGCAGGGCTCGTGCTCATGTGCGATCAATTCCACGAGGATTGGGACTCTCAAAGGAAATGGGTGGTGTGCGTTTGTGCGTTCGCAACATTTTGAACATCCAGATTTTTTTGTTTCAGGATGAAATCCATGTACGTTTTTGTAAATGAAGCCCCAGGTCCTCAGTGTCTCCACTACAGTGTCCTCAGTGCAGCTTCACACTCCAGTGTGTTCCAGCCACTGAGTGTCAACACGTCCTGTTGTGACTGACAGTGTTGCTCTGATCTGCTGCTTCAACTCAACATGATGCTCAGTTGTGTGTAAAGTCACTGCAGCTTGGAGCTCCACTGGATCAGAGATCCTTCACTGGCGTCTCTTCGGACTCCACTGCATCTTTGATCCAACTGCTGTTTTATTGTCTGCTGCCAAATGAAGGAAGGATGTGATGTGTTTGTGTGTTCAATGTGTTGATTGTGTTGATTGACTGTGTAGTTCCACAGTTTTCATTCATGTAGCTGCTCTTTACCTTTGACGCTCAGGTGTCTTCAACGTCCGTCCGTCATACCAGCACCACTACATCATTCATAAATTGATGAGACGTGGGTTCCATTTAACTCGTTTATTTTCCTTCTTGAGTTTTTGGTTCGAGGCAACACAGACAACGTGAGGTCAAAAGAATTTTTGGCTCACCAACCACTCCGGCTTGACCCGCTTTCCATCAAACAAACATTTCGGCCATTTTTTTTTCTCGACCTAAAATAGCTGCGGGTCACCTTTCAAAATAAAATAACGGCTTCAGCATCAGAATCGGATGGTCTTGGTTCCCTTTCTTGAAGAACTTGGCAGTTGTCAGCCGGAAGGCATCTTGCACTGTACCCCTGACGACGCCATTAACTTGGTCCAGCAGTGCAACGTAGGGCTCTTTCATCAGACGTTGACTGATACATGACTGAACGAATGGCTCGCGGCTTAGCGCATCAGCGACAACGTTCTTAACGCCAGGGACATACTTCAGATCGAAATCGAATGCGGCAAGCTTAGCAACCCATCTTTGTTCACATGCATCCAAACATGGCTTTGTTAAGATGTAGGACAATGGGCAATGACAATGACCAAACTTGTCACAAATGGCCCATTTTAACGCCAGGAATTCCAACCTGTGCGCTGGATAGTTAATTTGTGATCGGGACAGTGTCTTGCTGGCGAAAGCGACAGGTCGAGCAACAGTCTCACCTGGTGGCACTTGAGACAGGACTGCGCCAATGCCATCAAACAACGCATCAACAGCGAGAACGAAGGGCTCACTGAAGTTGGGGTGGGATAAGGTGACATTGCAAGCTAATTCATTCTTCAGGGTCTGGAACGATTCTTTGCATGCAGCAGTCCAGTCGCTCGCCATAAGCGCTGGTGGAGCAGATGATCGCTTTTTCACCTTCCTGCCTCTCATGGCCTTATGCTGCACCTGCCTTCCAGAGAGGAGTCTGAACAAGGGTTTTGCTTTAGCAGAGCAGTCAGCTATGAAGTGCTGATAGTAGAAGATTAGGCCCAGGAAAGAATTAATCTTCCTCCAGGAAGGGGTCACACCATCACTCTCCATCAGGTCAGCCTCTCCCACATCCATGATGGCTTTCATCTTGTCAGGGTCCTTCATCACCCCGTCCCCACAAATGACATGTCCCAGGAACCTTACTGACCTCCGCAAGAGATGACACTTCTTGGGGGCCAGTTTGAGTTTGTGACTTTTCAGACGGGAGAACACCATCTCTAGACGCTCAAGCGCCTGCTGTTCAGTTGGGGCAAAGACCATCAGGTCATCAAGATAGCAGAGCAGACTAGTGAAGTTTTCATCTCCGAAGATTGACATCATCATTCGCATGAATGTTGCAGGACTGTTGGACAGACCTTGTGGCATTCTGTTGTACTAGTGGAGGCCAAAAGGTGAAGAGAAAGCTGTGTATTTTTTGTGCTCTTCATGGAGTGGCACATTGTAGAAGCCAGACGTCAAGTCCATGGTGGAGAAGAAGACATTTCCTCCAAGTGCAACCCACCGATCCTGGGGTGCCTTGGGCCAGGCCGTCGAGTCGGACCATGAACAGGACTGTTTGAAGCTGGGGAAGATCTTTGCAGGAGCACCTTCTCCAGCATGTTAATAAGGCGGTTCAGGGCATCAGGGTCAGTGGCCTGTGGCTGCAGTGGGCTCTGTTCTTCAGCAGGTGGTGCAGGTGGTGAGACAGCAGCAAGAGCATTCACTGACACCCTTTCTCTGGAAGTTCTGTTCACTGACATCATTTCAGAATGATATTCGTTCAGAATGTCTTGGACTTCACCAGCAGTCCACTTGTCTATCGTCTTCGACCTGTAGGTCATGGCGAGCTCAGTAGCAGGGCAGTTCTTTATGAACATTCGAGTCACCTCAGTGCTGGGGCTGTCCAGTGACTTTCCTTGCTCCTTCAGACGTTCAATGGCCAAGTCAACAGCGCGGTTCAGTCTAAGCCAGTAGTCAAAGGCATCCTCACCCTTCCCAGGAAGAGTGGTGTAAAAGTCTGCTAATGGGAGTGGTGAACACGGAACAGAATCAAAGTGCTTCCGCAAGAGACCATAAATGGCATCGGGGTTACAGGTGATGTTAATACCACTGTTCCTGGTCCCAAACCTGACAACATCCTTTGCTTTGCCACCAAGATGAACAAGGATCTCCTCCGCTTGTTCCTCAGGTTGCAGATTCCCCCTCTTAATGAAACTCCTCATGAGCTCCTCCCACTCCTGGACGGAAACAGAGTCTGAAACGGAAACGGAGTCTGAGTTGTCTCCTCTGAAGCAGGGGGGCTCCTTCAGCTTTCGATGAGGGACATATTGCAAATGGGACACGTCAAAAGAATTTGTGGCAGACACATTTGCATGGCTAGGTCGAGGGGTAGCACTATGTAAAGGGGAACTGGCTAGCATATCAGCATGGGCAGGTGAAGGGGCAGCACTGAGTAAAGGGGTAGTGACAGATGCACTGAGGTGAGAGATAATGTCCTGTGCCACCCGCTGGCTGACCTGTTGAATCAATGCATCACCCATCTGACCTACAATACTAGCAGCAATAACATCAGGGGTAGGTGCAGGGGAACACATGCTGTGCCTGTCTGGGACAGGGGAACGCGTGCCCTGGCTAGCAAGGGCATGAGGGTTTGCATCTGAGTTGGGGGGAGGGTAACACCAGTACTGAGCAAGGGGCGCCCAGGTGTACACTGATTACCCAACACTACACCACCCCCCTGAACAGGACTCTCAAACAGTAAACTTGAAGGATGCATAAAACCCCTCCCTCTGCCAGCACCAAAAGGAGTTACAAAAACATTACCCTGAGGATTACTCATCTTTCCAAAAAGTTAACAAAACACAATACCACAAAACAAAAGGATGAAACCACAAAAGGCCTAGACTGGAAACTGAAAAAAAAAAAAAAAAAAAAAAAAAAAAAAATCTAATAAAAGTACATAAACCCTCTATCTGATGTCTAACAGTGCACAAAAGCAACACATCTGACCGACTTCAGTGACCGCAGATGAACAGCAGCAGCAGAACAGTCCCCGGGTCGCTCTGCAGCATCGGTAGCACAACAAAAGAGTCTCGAGTCACGGCACCAATGTGACCTCTCCTATTCTGTCCTGCTTGCTGTATAATGAAGACTTGCAGAAGTCAGGTGTGGAGCAGCAGTTTATTCTCTGAAACAGAATGGGACACAACCATAACTTGCTCCGTGAAACTTGGTCACCTCCTGCTTCATGGGCTTCCTCTGTACTGAAGTAGTGATCGTATAGTTGTTGTTTCTACAATACAAATAATATTAAAAATGAAATACATTTTTCGACAAAATACAAAAAAATGACATTCGCAATTTCAATAATTCACTCCCTAAAGCTCCATTTTTATACACTGTAACATTCTTCCAGTTACACACACATACCTGAAACAGAATGGGACACAACCATAACTTGCTCCGTGAAACTTGGTCACCTCCTGCAGAGACAACGTGCTCCGTATGAGAGCTGTGTGCTGCTAATGGACATGGTAGCATGCTAATCGTTTTTAATAGCAATAAAAATAAAAACGAACTTTGCTAAAAAAAAAAAAAAAAAAAAAAAAAAAAAAGAAATGAAATGAAAGACACCAGCACACATTTAAACACTGAAACACAGTTACATGACTTATTGCATTAATTTCTGTCTCAGCAGGGAGGAGACCGTCTCACCTGCTTCATGGGCTTCCTCTGTACTGAGGATCGCCCAGAATGCAAAGCACTAACTTCAAAATAAAATACAAAATAAAATAAAAATAAAATATAAAGAGCCATGGCTGTGCCCCAACCAAGTTTAACATGATTGAACACAATTTATTTTGTGTGTGTGTGTGAGAGAGAGAGTGGATGACGCCTTGCAGGTGCGGTCCTGGATGTCGGCTGCTGATTGGACGCGCCACGGCTGAGAAGGAGGAGCAGTCGAGCCAGCCTGACTGTCATCCCTCCTGCGCTCCCAAGTCTGCAGTTAGTCACTTCTGAAATGGTGTTAGAGCACGCAGCCGTAGGTAGTGATGGCCGATGGAGGCTTTGTTGAAGCTTCGACACTTGTTTCAAAAAATGGTTCATTACTCGAGGCTTCAATGACACAGTGCTCGAGGAGGTCATCTAGTGCTCAATAAAATGAAGTGCAATAGAAACGTGTTCATTGTTTCATAGGTTGTTTGGGATTTGATTCGCCATGCATTCTTGTTGGACAACACTACATGGTTGTACGGTTCAATGCTGACACAATAAAATAAAAATGAAAAATAAAGACAATGTCTCTTTTTTGGCATGACTGATTGTAGTAGACTATAGCTCTATACTATACTATAGCCTGACAGTTTGTGCAATGAATTATATTATATCCTAAAACAAGACTAAATAGCCCATAGTTTAAAAATATGTTCAATAGTAAGTGTTCAGTGGGTGAGATGTCAAATGTGATCTATTTAAAATGTAGAATAGATGAGCTAAATAACACATATATAATACACGTTGATGAGAATTGAACCGTCGCCTCAGTCTTGCAAGTCCAAGATTGTCATAATGTACCACAAACCCAAATCACACTCCCTTTTTTCATCGAAGCTGTTTGAGTAGCGTTAGCACACCGTGATTCCTCATCAACTACAGGCCTACACTTCAAATAATTAAGAGAAAAACCCAACGTAAAGAGAGCACTTCCATTAGGAAATAGTCAACATGAAATTTCGTCTTCTACTGACACCTGCTGGTCAAATTGAATAGTTGCAAATATTGTGAAGAAGTTGTCATCTAATTCTAATCCTAAACAACATGGCCATTCGAAGTGAAGTATTAAGACAATTAATCAGGTTTGTACTGCTTGATTGAACACATTCATCCCGTTCCAGTGCACTAAAACCCACTTCCCTTCAGGACCGTGTCAGCGAAGCGAAAACTTCCTTGAGTGACGCTGTTTCCCAGCATGCAATGCGAGCTAGCGATTCACAATACAATTTCATCACAAACATGGATGTAAAAAATAAAAAGGGATGAAAAATGAAACTTCAGAAACACCAACCATTGCAATACAAGCAGAACTGGGCTGAAGTTTTATATTATGTACACCATAATACAGCCTTCTGGTGGACAAGCCATACTATTTAATCCGTGTCCTCCTATGGCACTTCCGTGGGTGGAAGCTCGTCGTAGAGGTCACGTGCTGGTTGCGCGTCACTCCACCGATCACCTCGGGGAAGGTCGTTGCCCTTGCAGGGTACCTGATTCAGGTGAGTATATGGAAAATATGGGTCAATGTGGTCAGTCGTAACAAGAGAAGCTTGCTGGCAAAAATAATGCACTACAAGTGGATGTGACACTTTTTTTTTGTTTTGTATGAGCATTTAAAAAAAACAACAACATAATAATAATATGGATTTTGACCATGTATGTTTTGGAGTTCATTGAAAGAGGTTAATATATATATGTATATATATATGTGTGCGTGTGTGTAACTTTAACTAACTTATCTATTTCTATCCATCAATCAAACTTACTATCTAGGGATCTATCTACTACTAACTCTCAAAAAACTAACGGACAACCAAGAGCAACAAAACCAACCTACTGCAATTCGTATATTTTAGTGTGTGTGTGTGTGTGTGTGTGGGTGTGTGTGTGTGTGGGGGGGGGGTTAAAATGAGCACAGTGATGGTTCTGCAGCATAAAGTGTATCTTCAGTCGTCGATTGTATGTGTGGGAGTCCCTCAGGTTCAGCCCAGCTGATTTAGTGTTCGGTGAGAGGACCCTTGCGTCTGTTAAGGGGTAAGTGGCTTTCCGATGTTAAACGAGTAGAGAATAATGAGTTAGATTACGTAATTTTTTTTCCGTGAACGCTTGCATCGTGCTTGTGAAACTGCTCACCAAACTCTTGTCGCCAGCCAGTCTAAAATGAAGCGGCAGTTTGACAAGAAAGCTGTGGCTCGAGTTTTTGAGACAGGCGTTGTGTGTTGGTATTGTTGCCGTTACCCGGTTCCGGTTTGCAGGATGGTTTTTCTGGTCCGTATGTCGTGGAGCGCAAACTTTCCGATACAGATTATGTAGTGCACACTCCTGATAGTAAACGATCGTCCCGCGTCTGCCACGTCAAAATGTTGAAAAGTTACGCCCGGTTCACACAGGACGCGGAAGCGCCGCGAAGTGAAGCGCCGCGAAGTGAAGCGCTGCGAAGCGCCGAGCGCTTCCATTCAGCGCCCATGTTAATCAATCAGTGCGTTTACATGCAGAGCCTATGGAGGAAGCTGGTGCCGCTGCACGCCGTTTCCAGCAGAATAACAGCGAAATTACCCAAATAAAAACAAATCAGGAAAACATCTGTTTGCTGTGCTTTTATTTACAAAGTTAAAATTCTTCTAACTTACAAAAAATGTGAACGAAAAGGTAGAAATATAAATACGAAGGAATACGTATTTGTTCAGGGGTGCGCAAAGCCGGAGTCCTGCATTTGCTGCGCTACCCTTTTTAAAAAGGTCTCCGTTGCGCGTTATTTTAATATGTCCATCTCTTTTAGAAGAGAAAGCATCGCCCCGGTCTCATCCTCTCTCCAAATGTCAACATTCTTATTCGCGTTTGCCAGGTGGTTTCGCGCCGTCTGTTTTGTTAGACGACGTAGTTGTGCGGTCATGAGTTGCGAGAGCGAGGCGTGGCGCATGCGCACTCGCATTGTCCAGTTAATAGTCCGATTAAGGCGTATACATGGCAGAGAAATTCGAATTCCAATCGCATTATCTGGGTGTCTCAATCGGAGTTCTCCGATTCCAATCGGAGTTCTCAAACTCCAATCATAATCGGAGTAAGGTGTTTACATGCACGTGAGTTCTCCGATCATAATCGGACTAAGGCAATAGTTCGATTTTCTCTAGTGCCATGTAAACGCACTGAATGTAGTGGTTCAGACCAGACGCGAACAGGCGCGCGGCTCGTGCCATTCATTTCAATGGAAGCGGAAGCGCCACGAAGCGGAGCGCCGACGAATTTCGCGAGCGAGGCTCCAACTGGTTCACACCAGACGCGAACAGCTCCGCGACGGTCGACAAGCGCTTCTGCTCAGCTGCACTCTTTTTTTCACTCCCACTTTTTCACTTTTTTTTTTCTTTAAAAAAAATAAAATGAAAAAAATCATTTTCGTCATCGCCCCCCCTCGCCCCGTAGCCAGCCCGCTCCATAGCTCACTTTTGTGCATGTGTGTGTAAATAAATAGAAACACGCACTCAGGTGTCCATCTCAAGACAAGACCTCTTTCATAATGATCATTGACCGGCATCTCTAGGATCAAACAGACGTATTTTGATCAAGTCTTCCTCTGTGTGTGTGTGTGTGTTTAATGTCTCTCGCACTCTGATAGAATGTACTGACAAATATAACATACAAATATGATATATGATCGAATTTGTCATTGGGTTTTTATTTTGAAATTAGTTTATTTTGAAAATTCACCGGATTTTCTCGTTTTTATTGAGCGACTTCCTGTACTATTGACGAGGACCGCTCACGGCTTGCGCACGAAATAGAGCAGACGCCGAAACAACAAATGCATGCCGCGAGCCGCGCAACCACCACATTGATTAACGTGGGCGCCGAATGGAAGCGCTCGGCGGCGCTTCGCTTCCACGTCCAGTGAACTGACGTTCGATGCATGGCGCGATCTGCGAGGGGAGCCGCGCGCCTGTTCGCGTCTGGTGTGAACTACTACATTGATTAACATGGGCGCCGAATGGAAGCGCTCGGCACTTTGCGGCGCTTTGTGGCGCTTCCGCGTCCAGTGTGAACCGGGCGTTACGTCACTAGGAAGAATGTGTCGCCTGAGCCTCCGCCCCCTCCGTGCCCATTGGCGGAGGGAGGGCTCATGAAAAAAAAAAAAAAAAAAAAAAAAATCGGTGTTCATTCGGCGCGCCTGGGAAACTCTGAAATTATGAATAACTTAAGCTTGTTTTTGTCCCATTTGCCTGCATCAGCCCGTCATGATATTGTTAAATTAATTGAGAGCCACCCACTATTGTTTTCTGACCACCCCCGCCATACGTCAGTTTTGCACCATGACATAGAAGTAGAGGGACATGCCACAAGTAAGCAGCACGCACACAGAGTCAATTCTGGGAAGTTAAGAAAGAAGCTTTGGCTCTCCTTCTGACAGTGCCCATCTTGATGTTAATTTGGGGTCAGGTTTTTACAGACTATAATGCCCTCGTGGTCCTGGATAGGATGCGCAATCAAACCAGCCGTACATGCGGTGGTCTCTGCTCCTGCAAGACTTCAATCTCCATATTTGCCACAGGAAGGGGGGTTGATAATGTGTTGGCAGATGCGTTATCACGTGTACATGTGGACTAGCTGCGGAATTCTTATTTCAGGGGAACTGAGGTTTTTCTTGTTTAGTTTTGTTTGTAGGTATGTTAATAGGGTTTAGTTCTTAAGAGAGGGGGTGTTATGACCCACAGGTGGGTCTAGGTGCCTCTATCTAAATAACTATTACCAATTTTAAACGTTTAGTTTTTTACTACTACACAAATGTAAAGTCAAACAACATACGCTTACAGAAACTCACACAACAAAATATGAATTAAAATGTGTAAAACAAAAAGAAAAAAAAATCAGCATTCAGATAACAGTTTTGTCCTTTAGTGAAGATTGACAATGAGAAAAACCAAGAGCCTCATCTTTGTGCGGCTGATCCTGTTTCTTCTCTCTGTAAATATCTGCCCTGTTTTGGAGAAGATTCTCTCTGAGGGGACTGATGTTGCTACAATGCACAGTCTCCATGCCATCACATGTGTAAGGCGTCGGTAAATTGAAGCCTGCAGTTTGCAGTTGCAGCTGTTGCACGACAAAACGGGTCAACCAACCCGACAAACGACCCGGGTGATAATCGGCTCCGATCGGCTTGCGATGGAATTGGGACACCCGGGACAACACCACCTTTTTTTTTACCTGCCGCACGGAATGACGTTGAGCGTAACGTACGCTAAATCATAATATCGCGCCAGTCAAGGTCATATCGCGGGCCTGTCCCGCTCACCAGATATCCAAGAAGGTTGGTGAGGGCTGAGCGGGCAAAACCTTTGGTGACTAAGTACCGAAGGGGTGAATTTTTTCTCTACCTTTTTAAAAAAAGGGGGCACAGGGACGCCTGTGCAGCTACAAGTAATAAGTCTAGACAGGGATGGGGAAGAACCAGAGCAAAGTGGCTGCTGCAGTTCCCCAGGGGGGACAAATTGTGGACGACATGCGGAAAAAATACGGTCCAGATTGTCTTGATATGTTGGATGTTTGGGTTGAAAAGTATGGTTTCCCAGAGGGGGGGATCACTGAGTATGGAGGAATTGAGAAACCTCCGGGATAAACTGAATATAGCCGAGGGAAAGGTTACAAAAAAGAAAAACAGGTGGGAGATTCAAATCATCAAAGATCATGAAAGGTGTTTTTCATTCTGGAAACCTGAAGCAGAGGTCAGGGACAGGAAACAAGTAAAGAAACGTGTGAACAGCGCTGGGCGCTGGAGCACAGGGGTGACAGAGATAACGGCAGAGGGTGCACACGCTCACACACACTCCCCAGAGGAGGGAGAAAAGGAGCCACTCACACACGAGCATTCAAATGCACCAAATCGTCTGTATCCTTCTCTTACAGGCCTGAGGGACCCTCTCCTGGACATGCCTGTCTTCCCTCCTCCCGCCTGCCCTCATCCAACGCTACCACCGTACAACCCTGCGCACTCCAGCACCGACGCCGCAGCGTCGCCACGTTCATCAGGACTGCCGTCAACCAAACGGCCAGCCTCATCACTGCTTTCAGACAAGGGCTGCTCCCCCAGATCGCCAAAGCAGTTAACAGAAGCTGCTGCGTGGGGATTGAAGATGCCCGGCTGACAGAGGTCCGACGTCATGCAGTGCACGCTGAGAGGCTTCTGCAGGAGGCCAGTGATGCAGAGGACAAGAAGATAAAGCGTGCCTCCCTCACCATGATGAAGCACCTCAGTGACACAGCGAGACGGCCCTACAGGAACAACGACAACCGACGAAGGGCGACTAGCGGAGACAGAGGCGAAAAGGGGGCGTGCCACATCTGCGGCCGAATGGGTCACTGGGCCAGAGAATGCCCTGACAAAGGAAGACACCGCGGGCAGAACCATGCCCACCGCAGCCAAGAGAGTGATCGCGAGGACCGGAAAAGAGGATCCAGAGGGGACCAGGACGTGTTTATGTAGCATAATTGTGGCAAAGCACTGTTCCTGCTTTTGTTGTGGTTTGTGGCGTGTGTGAGAGTGATCAGTGAGCAGGGTGCAGTTACCCACTTCTACCAGTGGAGGTCGTGTTCGCCCCGGGGAATAACGCTAGAGAGGTCTCTCAAGTGGCTCGTGAGACCTTTGTGGAGCGAACCGTCGTAGCGGACGTTAACGTGTGTGTTATCTGTTGTGCTTCCACAGGTGAGAAAGGGAAATGGTTGAAAATAAGAGCAAATGTATGTGTGGCTGTTTCGTAATTGAAGTCTGAGATCGAGGGTATGTGAGTTAAATTTACGTTTTGAATGTATCGTCTCCGAGTGATTACCTAGCGAAGAGGAAACAACGGCTAGCCCGTTGCTAGGTTACCAGGAGGCGGGGTTGACGCTCGGTTACGTTAGTGTTCGTTTAACGTTATGGGATGTTTATTCAGTAGAAATGTGAATATTTAAACGTATACGAGTAAGATTGAATGTGGGAAACGACATGATTAATAAGTTCAAGTCGAAGTCGGGTATGGATCTGTGTTTTGAAATGTAAAAAGTAGATAACGCTCGAGAGGAAGTCTCTCAAGTGGCTCGTGAGACGTATGCGGAGCGAACCGTAGTAGCGGACGTTAACATGTGTGTTGTCTGTTGTGCTTCCACAGAAAACCAAAATAAAAGCTTCTAAAGAAACAAAGAAAAACAAAAATAAATGTGTCTTCGCAACATTACCATGCTACATTTACGTTTGACTATCTGCTTTAATATAAAACCACAACAAATGTGTTTTATAATTGTCTTTATATAATCTACAAATGTATTTGTGTGATCCAGGGAAAATTCCATGTTTGTTTGCGAAACTCATTGGAAGAATGAAGAAAATCTGTTTGATTGTTATTGTCATGAACATGAATCACAAAACATATATATATATATATTATTGTTATTGTTATTATTATTATTATTATTATTATTATTATTATTATTATCATTATTATTATTATTATTATTATTATTATTTTTCCATGTGTCACTTTAACAGAGACAACACCATCTGTAATTACTATGTTTGGTTGCATTTCCCTGGCAGGCAAAGATAGATGGAAGAGACATCTCTCTGGGTGGAAGATGGGACTGGCTTGTCTGTGGATGGTGGAGGCTCGCTGGGCTCATCAATCCGTCCATCCATTCACCTTGTTTGTCTCATCCTGACTGCAGCACGCCACTGTGGAGGCTTGACATAACACACATTAGATTAATAACAGAAAAGCAAAATGTGACTGATGGTGTATTATTTAGTGTGCTTCAGTTATAATTCTCATAATGACTATTTTGCTGGCTTCAGACAATATATTTAATTGTCCTGTCTTAGTTAAAAGCCCACTCACCACGACAAGATGCAGGCCAAGAGTGGGAACACAAACACAGACCAGAAACGAACAGGACAAATCCAGACAAGACAACAAAAAACACAAACACAAATAACACTAATATCACTTTGACCTCTATCTTTTTTCACAAGAACTTTTATTTCTTTACAAATTCAACCTTAGATTGTGTCACAACAAACTAAATAAACCCTTGAAACAGCCAACAAAACATGAAATAACACTTCATCAATATTATAATGAGTATCCTCATAAATGATTTCAAGATAACTTTCAACACTTTCTTACAAAATTTTTTTTACGTCTGCCGTAACGATTTTCAAGTTTTTTTCATGTGAATATTTTAACATTGAACATGTTAACTGAACAGTCAATGTAAAATCCCTTCATTGTTGCTCTGACCTCTTCATCATTTGTGACCTCTTCATCATTGGTGATCTGTACATCATTTGTGACCTCTACATCTACATCAGACACAGTATGGCTGTCACATGGTTCCTGAATCACGAGAAAACTGTCTTCTTCCAAGATCTCTGACACCTCTTTACATTTTTTAGAATATGTGTGGTCAAAGATTTGATCAAAATCACGTGTGTGTGTGTGGGTGTGTGTGTGACTCACTTACCTTTTGTTTGGTAGTCATGCTCTTACCTGATTTGAAGAAACTAAAAATGGTTGGTACAGCTGTTGAAGTTAGGCACTTTCTCTCACCACGCAAAATGAAAGATTTCTCCTCAAAGTGAAGAGCACACAGCCTGGAGTTGTCATTGGGTGTCCAGTTTTTTCTTCTCACATTTTCCACCCATTTGTGCAACCTTTTTCTGTCCCCAAAAGGAAAGCTGTAAAAAGCAAAACATTCCAAAATTTTTTTTGTGTAATTTTACTTAAAATTGGGTATGCAAACATATTTAACTCATTTAAGCTTGAACACAATGCAGACAGTTGTGCAGAAAGTTTAGTGTTAGCTAAAATATCGGGCACACAGACGTACTTATTATGTATACATTTCTTTCCATTGTAACAGGTCACTACAAGATCTGCAATCCATTACCTAGAATTGGTTTTCCTTAAACTGATGTACAGGATTACTAATCTGACTTTGATGGGCAAATTTGACAACAGAATAAAATTATGAAGCACTAAAACACAGGACCACAGAACAATTAAATGCATGATGAAATAATGATATGCTTTGTTAAATGAAATAAAATGGCATTTTCAACTGCCCGGACCTGGGACCTTTCTGTGTGGAGTTTGCATGTTCTCCCTGTGTCTGCGTGGGTTCTCTCTGGGTTCTCCGGCTTCCTCCCACACTCCAAAAACATGCACGTGAGGTCAATTGAACGTTCTAAATTGTCCGTAGGTGTGCATGTGAGTGTGAATGGTTGTTTGTCTCTATGTGGCCCTGCGATGAACTGGCGACTTGTCCAGGGTGTCACCCTGCCTTCGCCCTAAGACAGCTGGGATAGGCTCCAGCAGACCCCCGTGACCCTGAATAGGAATAAGCGGGTATAGAAGATGAATGAATGAAATCTTTATTGAATGAATGACACATTTTATTTCACTCGTCGTTTATGTAATTATTATTTTTTGCTCCATAGCTTTCATGATTCAGCATTACATGTTAAGCGTGATGAATTGCATGAAAAGAGAGAGCACTCGCTGATAAATTAACATGGTGTGCTGTTTAATTCCATGAGGACGACAAAATATTTGCAAATTTGTGTTAGCTACACACACACGGACGTACGGACGTAAAAACGTCAGCGGCATAAAAGTTCCTTACAGTCATTTCATTAATCATTCTTACCGAAATAACGTGGGTCCTTTGCACCCTTTGCCTGTTGATCGGGTGACACAGTTAATTGCAGCACAGGTCGGCATTTTCTCGAACACTGTAGAGAAGCCAAAAGTTGACCGGTCGACAGGTGCAAGAGAAAGGGAGGAACTTTCAAGATCGTTCAGTTTTTATTTTTTATTTTTTAGTTCTGATGAAATAAATAGACCAATCATTTCATTACTTTGTCTGCTTTCCAAAGAGAGTTGCTTCAAAGAATTATCATTTATTATTCAGTGGCACATTGCTCACTTGTTTAATACACAAATAATAGTATATTATTATAATAATACTATTTTATTAATATAATAATCATCATCATCATCATCATCATCATCATCATCATCATCATCAAAATTTCCAAACAACAATCGTCAGTTGTTCCGTAAAAAATACATTAATTTCCACGTTGAATTTCGTACGGTTCGTGACGTTTTTGGGAGCCATGCGCTGGGTGAGCAACTTCATTGAAAGGAATGGGACGCCATCTTGGACTCTGGGGGCTTGCCGCACTGTCACGCAGGTTGTGACGGTGCGGGCCGGCGACGCACAGGTATGATGTGAATGATTGACAGCTACCATTCGTTCCCGTTAGCGAGAGGATTAAAAACAAACAGACACCATAATGGCATCAAAAAGGAGTTATCCCAGCGGTGCGGAAAAACGGAAGGAAAAGAAAACTGATCAAGAAAAACTTGCAAAGGGGAAATGTAAGTTATTTGTTTGTGATGTGGGCTGGAGAGGAGGAGGGGAAACGCTGTTGTCCCCCCCCCCCCCAAGTTTGTTTATTTGTCCTGCTAGCCAGCTAGCTAGCTAGCGTCGGATAAATGTTAGCTGGCTGGCTAATATTTGTTCGTCATGAATCAGCGTTTTTGTTTGTTTTATGAAAGTTGACCATATCCTGCCATGTTGGCCTATCCTGCCATGGGAATGACTGATTGACTCCACACCCGTTTATTCACATTCTAACAGGGAGGGCGGGAGGGAGGGCATGTTGTAGTTGTTGTAGTCAGTCCCCTGTTATTGTTCAGTGGAAGTTGTCTCTCACATATTTGACTCTTAATGTTATTTTAGCCTTAACTTAGGATGAATTTACTAAGCTTAGTTTGTATTTTGTAGGCCCTTAATTAGAAATGTGCTACTGTTTTAGAATTCAAAGAAATATTTTATGGAAATACTTTATTTGGCATGGTGTTGACTATTTTAGACTGTTGTGGCAGTGGGTCATTTATCTTAGTTTTATTACTTTAACTAGTACAGTGTGTAAAGTAATGCCAAAAACTCTTAAAAGTGACAGTTTTGTAATTGGGTAAAAGCTTTAAAGGGACACTGCAATCATAATGTTTAATTTAAAAACAAATACATTTTTAATTTTCCTATATTACTGCAACATCACTGTAATAATAAAATAGGAAAATGTGCTTCTGATCTGTTTTGCTTGATGATCTAGTGAGCTTTGTCTCTGCAGGAGCAATTCTAAAATATGTTGGCGCTGCAGACATTGAGCCCGAGGGATCTCCCGAACATCCTGACCAGGAAGCTCCAGGACCAACATGTTCCTCAGAACCTCCTTCTGTCCAGGTGAATAATGTGTGTTATTCTTAGTAGCTAAGCTGATAAGTGTGGGACGAAGCTAAGGCAATTAAGCGTTATTTTGATTGTTGGTTTGCTTTTTAGTGTTGCACTTGTTGGTTTGTTGGATTTTCTTATTTAAAGTAAGCATTTTTTTTTTTTATGAATACTCAATCTGTTGTATTTATTGACATATAGAGGATTCTTTTCCTAGTATTATAGTGTTTGTTTGTTTTTAAATCAGTTTAACTTGCCTGAGTTGCTCAACTGAAGATGTTTAATTTTACCTGTAGCCTGTTTTGCTCACGAGGTGTAATAGATTGTGGAATCTTAGTAGACCTTAGTAGACGCACGCTGCTGAGAGTGGCAGCAATCAGCTCCGATGACCGTGGTGCTTGTAAATAAGGCAAATGCGCCATCTAGTGGGATACAGCATGTTTATTCGTGTTGGAGCAATGACAAGTACTACTAACAAAACAAAAGATGCACAGGGTAAAAAAAATAATCATAAACTCAAGCCCAACAAAGATAACAGATGGGCATAACTGTACATAGTAATGATTACTAGTACTTCCAACATTTGTATATTTTACTTTCAACTCGAATTTGAACTATTCATCCCCTTTTTTCAGCAGCCATTAACACTAATAAATTAAATCAAATCAAAACAATAAATTAAAGCTGCAAGCAGCGTTTGCGGGGCTGAGCCGCCGTGGCCGCCGCGACCCCTGATGACCGCCGATGACCCCCGTCCTCTGCCGACGCCCGGCGACATCTGCTGAAAGAAGTCTATGCAAATGATGCAGATTTCTCACCTCCATTTTTTTTTTTTGGAGGATGCTGTCAAATGTAAAATATTGGCCTTGATGAGACAAACACGTGGATGTTTGAATGATGTCTGTAGCACTTTTGTAAAGGAAACTGCAGCCATTTACAGTATAGTGTGTGTGTGTGTGTAGAAGTAGCGATACCACTATTTTTCCTTTCGATACGATACCAGGTGATACCAAGGCTAGTATCCCGATACCAATACAGATACCGATACTTTTAGACGTCCAACTTGTGTATATGAAAATGATGACTTTTACAACGAAAACTCGTGAATGTTATTATAAAAAATGTATTTTATACCTATGTATAAGAATTAAACAAGCTGCCAAATATCAGACTTTGTTTTAATTTTAATCAGAGAAATCAAATCAACAGGTCAACTGAAAATCTGAGCAAATCTCTCTCAAAAAAGAGAAAATAAGAGCAGCTGCTCTCAATTCAATATAATTCTTTTTGGACCACACGGAGTGGTCTTCAGGTTAGAACTTGACAGAATATGTCTGTCTCTTTGGGAGTCATCTATGAAAAATTTAAATATTCTTGATGTAAAAGGAAGTCTTTTATGGGAAGTATAACTCACATACCACCACAAATAGACTAAATAGCAACAGTTTTACTTGAAATGTGCCATTTAAGTAATTTAATTATTATGCTTTTCCAACTTAAAAGTGACACTGAATGGTGTTAAGATGATGGCAGGAATGTGAGTTAAATTAACAAATACATATTGTGCTGGGAGGAAACATTTTTATCTAACTAAATAAATAAAATATGTTTTAATGAAAAATTGACAAACATTCTGGTATTTTATGTAAATGTATCTTATCTACGTCTATATGTCTGTGATGGTGGGCACTGGGATGTATTTTCACTCCACCTGGATATTGCCTTTCTCTCTGCAGTGCTGGTTGGAAATTGCGCTCACGTTGACGGGGGGGGGACGCATGCTATCGCTGTCGCGCTACGCTAACGTGTCGGCAAAGTTAACGTGCCAAGTTTCGTTGCGGGGGGGGGGACTGGACTCCAAGATGCTCCTGCTGATCACTGCTATGCTGGAGATGTGGCCTGTGATGTCTGCACTGGGAGGAAACTGAAGGCCCTCAAGTCCTGTCTGGTCTGTCGGGCCTCCTACTGTGACTCTCACCTCCAGCCTCATCGTGATGCTGCTCCCCTACAGAGACACAAGCTGATGGAACCCAGCCAGCAGCTCCAGGAGAACATCTGCCCTCGTCATGATGAGGTGATGAAGATGTTCTGCCGCACTGATCAGAAGATCATCTGTGCTTGTTGCTGTGTGGATGAACATCAAGGTCATCAGACAGTGTCAGCAGCAGTACAGAGGCCTGGGAGGCAGAGAGAGCTGGAGGAGACCAGGTAGAAGATCCAGCAGAAGATCCAGCACACAGAGGAAGACCTGAAGGGGGTGGAGTCCATCAACGGCTCTGCTGATAAAGCAGTGAAGGACAGCGAGAAGATCCTCACCCAGATGATCCGTCTGCTGGAGAAAAGACGCTCTGAGGTGCAGCAGCAGGTCAGATCCACACAGGGGGCAGCAGTGAGTGGAGTCAAAGAGCTTGAGAAGAAGCTGGAGCAGGAGATGATGGAGCTGAAGAGGAGAGACGCTGAGCTGGAGAAGATCTCACACACACTGGACCACAGCCAGTTTCTCCACAGGTTCTCCTCACTGCCAGCACTCAGTCCGTCTCCAGACTCCTCCAGCCTGGAGATCCGTCCTCTGAGATACTTTGAGGACGTGGCAGCAGCTGTGACCAAGCTGAGAGATGAAATACAGCAAGTTCTGCAGAGTGCACAAACGTCTGTTATTATCTGAGGATCACAGAAAAGTGACATTCATGGAGGAAGTTCAGTCTTATTGTGATCATCCAGACAGATTCACTGACAAGAAGCAGGTCCTGAGTAGAGAAGGTGTGACTGGACGATGTTACTGGGAGGTTGAGTGGAGAAGGGGGAGGGACTTCTGTGGTTTATTTTAGGGGGTTGGTGTAGCAGTGGCCTACAGGAACATCGGCAGAGCAGGAAGGTCAGAGGAAAGTAGATTTGGATTCAATTGCTGTGTCTCAATTCAGGTTCTGCATCCTTGAAGTGCGCATTTTGAAAGGAAGTTGCGTCATCGCACTGCGCGAAGGCTTGTCCCAATTCCCGAGGGTGTTTAGGACACTCAAAATGCGCACTCGTAAATACGCACTCGTTTTAGCCGATTCCAAGGATACACCGCTACTATCCTTCGCGTACTTGGGTATCCCATGATGCTTTGCGTGCTGCTGCAAACCATCGTGGGATCCTGGGAAGTCAGCTGAAATTAGCGGCATGTACTGGTTAAGGCACGACATATAAATCTAAATATTGACGTTTCACATAAAGTATCCAGTTTTTAAGGTAGGATTTTATTTATTTGAACATTCAACGGCATCGTTAGATGGCGAACCAATGGTTAGCATGATACTATAAAAACGTCACTTCCGGGGTTGGCCAGCAGGAGGGAACGGCGGTGACGAAACAAGGAAATACGCCGAAGGCTAGACCGTCCTGAGTGGTTACCGGGGAGGCAGGGTTTGGTGCAGAACCTGAATTGAGACACAGCAAATGACAAATCCTGGAGTTTATATTGTTACCCAGGTGAATATTGGTTTCGTCACAACAACATGAGTACTCGTGTCTCAGGTCCTCGGTCCTCCAGAGTGGGAGTGTACCTGGAACCATGGAGCTCCTCCACAGAGTCCAGACCTCCTTCACTCAGCCGCTACATGTTGGACTTTATGTTCCTTCAGGTTCTTCAGCTGAGTTGATGAAAGTGTGACTGAAGTCGTCAGAGAGACTCTGAGCTGAATTCTCACCTTTGATTCTTCTTCTGTCTTGACGTTTGTTACCCAGTGTCTCCGGCTGTCAATCACAGGGTGGGCGGGGCCTGGACGCCACTTCCTCGTTGGTGCTCCTGGTGACTGTTGTCCACCTGCTGGATGTTTGTGCCACGTTGTTTCTCTTCCTCTGCAGCCCATTCATCCCGCAGATTAATAATGTGTCATTAGTCCACATGACAACTTTATTACTGTGGAAACACAGCTGAGGTCTGTTTCCACTCTGGACCTTTCCACCCTGACCTTTGACCTTTCAACAACTCATCCATCTGATCAACCTTCTGACTGTTGATCCGTTTGTTAACAATCAGATGAATGCATGTAAATATTGTGAGAGAATTTTGTCTTTTGATTCTGCTTGTTGGCTCAATGTGACAACAGTCAATCAATAAGTCATGAAATATACCATCAGTCTATACTGCATAACAATGTCAAGTCAATGATCAACTGTTGAATTGAAGCAATAAAGCAACAAGACAATCCAGATAAAGTCTCTGCTTGTTGGTAAATTTCTCTTCTGTCAAGATCTCCATGTATTCACCACAGACATTTAGAAAGTCAACACCATGAAGACAAGATCAAAGTTTCAAAAGCACATCAGTCAATGTGGGAAACAGCTGATATTTATCTGGCATACACACACACACACACACACACACAGACACACAGACACACAGACACACACACACACACACACACCACTATTTTACAGAACAAGTAGAGAACGGGTACTTTACTGAGTCACAGTGTATTTACTTTATTGCATCATAACCAATGTTCCCTCTAAACTGCTTGCTTGCGCAATCGCGCACTACTTGCACATTCTCAGCGCACAAGGAAATCTATGTAGCACATAAAATAAAATTCAACAGAAACGTATTAATTAATAATTTTAGAGCTTTTATTAGGCGGCGCACCGCTACGCCTTCGGAATGAAGTTTTTTTTTCTTCCAGCTGCACCGTATGAGTCCAAAAGGCAGAGAAAGTTTCCAGGCTGCAGCACCGCGCTGACATAGATTGCGTAACAAAGTGAAGAGGTGCCACTCCGCTCTATTTTCACTGGCTAACTGCAGCACACTGGCTTAACTTGTCTATTCAGAGAAGAGCTATCACTTCGGCTTATTTTTCAATCTATCACGCGCATGCCACTGCACATTGACGCAACATGACCCTCAGCCAGGCCACAACTGGACCTCAGCCAGGCCAAAGCAGGACTTTTCCTATGGTTAAAGCAGGACTCTCACATATAACACATTACACATCTAATCAACAACAAGATTTTGCTCTTTTTCATTTGAAGTGGGCCAAATCACTTATATTCAAAGTAAACTCATGAAAATTGCTGCTGGAATTTGATTCTTTTAATAAGCCATGTAACTTGCAATGATCCAAGGTTTTGAACAGGTGTGATACTGGTGTGTGGCCACAGCGTGCACATCTGATGTTGCCCACAGTGGTCCTCAGTGTGCTCAAGGAGCTTGTCTGGATGCCCAGACACATGGAAAATTAGAGGGAGCATTGATCATAACACCCATGATCATGTGAATTCATATATAGGGATTATATAATTCTATATGTTATATATTATGTTGCCTGACAGCGCCACCTGGGGAGTTGCACCCCAGGAAATAGACTATAATAAAATTCCTCGGGCTACACAGGTTCGTTACGCTTTGAGATTTGAGAGGACGAGACGGACTTCCAAAGAAACAGCTTTATTCAATCACAATTTAAAATAGTTGACTCTTTTTTAAACACACCAAGGAAAATCTTTTTTTTTTAAAAAACAATAAGACCAGGTTTAGCTGCCTGAGTGAGTGTCAAAAAAAATAAGTACTATACCAAAAAGATTGTTCAACATCATAAGAAAATAAGGGGAGCAGGGCTGGACGTAGCCGAGCGGAAAGGCTAAAGAAAAAACAAAGAAAAACTGAAAAAAGGGAATAAACAAAGCGAAGGGAATCACTACAAAGCAAAATTTCCCTCGTGCTGTGCAAAATAAAGCAAAGTGAAGGGGAATCACCGACGCAGTCTGCCGCACGCTACGCCAACTCCTGTCCAAAAGAAAAGAGAACACAATGAATACACTAATACATTGAGACACTCAGGCAAGCGTTAAACAGTTCAAACAAAAGAAAATTTTTCTTTAGTCTTCACACACACACAAAACAAAAGGTAACGATCACTGGGGAACAAAATAGTAATGAACTAAAAAGGAAATCAAACTGTAACAAAATCGCTACTCAATAGAAAACCCAAAGTTTCACCAAAATTTTACCAAGAAAACAAAGAAAACAAAAGCAACCAAAGAAAGTGGTGACGCCAACAACAAAAACAGACAAACTCAGTTGTCTAAAAGGAGGGGGGGGTTAAACATTCAGCAATGAATGCCCATTGCCCACCTCTGGGATTGCGAGCCGAAATGCCAAGAACTGCGGAGGACAGAGTTCTCAGCGTGGACACTGGGGTTGCCGGGGCGACGGAGTGGAGACAAAGTCAAGTGCGTCCCGTCTCAGTTCATTACGGGACAGCTTTTTTAGTTGCCAAATACGGGACAATCGCGTATTTGAGCATGGAAACGACGCAAAGTCACAAACAGAAATACAAGTTTACAACGGTACAAAAAGAGGATCGTGGTGCAAACGCAAAAAAAACAAAACAAAAAAACAACACGCTGCAGGACATAAAAACATTCACTTCATCAGAGGAGCGATGCAAAGCAAGAAAACACATGCAAAAAAAAAAAACGCTGCATAACGCATTCCCTACACCGGAAGTAGAGTTGCTCCACGAGGAGCGCTCCCCTACAGCGAAGAACAGTCCCGACACTTCCAGTGAGAGTCGCCGCCTCCTACAGTTTCAACACCGGGACATCTCGCGGGGGTGGAGGACCTCCACCTGAATGTGGAAGTGGGTGTGTTTCCACAAAATATGTGTCTTCATGGTATTTAGCTTTTTAATGAAAGGACTCTTAAAACACTGAAAGATAAATGCAATATAGCTATTTTATCACTTACTGTAAATGTACAGGTAGGAGACATTTCCTGCTTGGCATTGCTGCCTGTCGCACTTCTTTCGGTGCCCACGGGTCAGCTGCAGGGTCATCAACCATGAACTACCATTCATTGACGTTTCGCCCCTTGTGGCGGGACAGTGACAGGGACGTATGCCTCGTTGATTCTGTGGTTGTTGATGGGGTGAGGCGTTTTTTCCCCAACTCCTGTCCTTGTTTCGTTCTTTCTTTTATACAGTCAGGCAATCTTTGTAGATACGCTACTTTTATTGTATGGCCGCTAGTTATAACAGTGCTCATCAGGTAAAACACCCGGAAGCCAACGTCATCAACTCGCACTAGATGTCTCTGCATATTGCATGGAACTTGGCTGCCATCTAGTGGTTAACTCTCGTAACATCTCCTTTAACATATGGAAAGAAAGCAGTTGAAAATGGACAATATTGACCGGATGAGAGTTACGTGGCCAGCAACAACAATAGCTGGCTACAGGTTAAACAGAAATGACTAGTTCACTCTCCTAAACATTAGAAAAAAATGAACAGTCCACATGAACAAAGTGGCACAGAAATAAAAAAGAGATGACAGAAAGTTTAAACAACAAAGTCTTTGCGGTACCTCTCAGGAGGTTTTATGTTGGATCTGGTTCTGGTCTGCTTGAGGCCTAAATGTCCAGATTGGGGGACACTTGGCACATCAGTCAACACTGGAGCCCGTTCTAGTTCTGAAGCCCCTTCCCTCCTGTCACCAACTATGTGCTCGAGTCTGCTGTCTGTTTGACTGTTGTCCCAGTCATCTTCCACCAGGGGACTATCAGATTGCATGATGAGAGTTTCATCCACCGGTGGAATGTGCCTCCTGTTGCGCCTGTATACCTTGTCCTGTACAACCACTTCATATGACCTGTCACGCAATCGGTTGCTGCAAATCCCCAGTGACCAGGAGCGAGAGGGCCCATTTGGTTGTAGGAAGACCCGAACTGTGTCGCCTTGCATTATCATGGGCTTGTCGTGAGCATGTTGGTCATATCACCACTTCGATGCAGTGACCCGTGCCAGCTTACGAGGAAGTACCCCCTGTATCACAGCCGGCTTCAGCAGAGGTGGATGAGAGGGTAACAATGTGCGTGTGCGTCTGGACTGGAGTCGCTGAACAGGAGAGCTATTGGGTCCCTCTGTGGAAGTGTTCCTCCGTGCTAGTACGGCCCTCCATCTGTCATCACCAGCATGCACTGCCTTTCTCAGCAGGGTCTTGGCAATTTTGACAGCCGACTCAGCTTTACCATTACTCTGGCTGTGGTATGGTGAGGATGTGAGGTGTTTGAAGTCCCATACTGTTGAAAAAGTTTGAAAGTCCATGCTGGAGAACCGTTGTTTGTGATGACAATATTTGGTATTCCATGCCGGCTAAACTGACGCTTGCAGCATTCAATGACAGTGGAAGCCGTTGTGTCTAGTGATGTCCAAACGAGGCTTCATGAGGCTTTGAACCCTTTTGGACTATTGTGTTGAAAATTGGTTCATTACTCGAAGCTTCATTCATTAAGAACGTGGGGGTCATCTGCTGGCGCACTGGTTGTACTGCAGCCATGCAAAAGGTTGATGACCATAGCAAGTGTGCACCTTGAGATTTTCTGTATTTGTACACTTTTATTATTTATTTATTCAAATGTTGGTAACTTTTACTTTGTTTTATGACTCTGTGTTTTCGTATGTCCTTTTATGTATGTTGGCTACTGAAAACAAATTTCCCCCTCTGGGGGATTAATAAAGCATCTATTTCTAGATAAAACTGAAACGAACTTCATTTCATGTGTTGCTTTTCCTTCTTGCTCCGCCCTACCAATATATCAAGGCTACCTTGATATATTGTTCATGTTAAACGAAATTTGTTCCTCTGTCTAACATTAAATAAATAATTAATAATAAATAAATAATAAACCATTGCCAAAATCATTGCTGAAAATGTTAGGGTCAGAAATAATAGTAGTAAAGAGGTAAAGTTCATGTGAATATGCAGATAAAAAGAAGAAATTGATTCATAATATATATATGTATATATATATATATATACACATTTGTATATATATGTATATATATATATATGTATATATATATATATATATATATATATATATATATATATATATATATATATAGTTGTTATCTTGCGTTGTTATCTCATAGTTTTCCCATTGTGCTCTAAAGAATGTCCAGTTGTTATATACGTCGCCCTTCATGTCCATTTCGTCTGGTACAGGAATCGAAAAAACCATGGTACGTCAGGTATTAGCTTAGCAGTTTAGCTCCATTGAAAAAACGTCCAGCCTTTATAGCGCCTTGTTGTTCTGTCTTCAGCCGCGGCGTTAAGTTTCCGCTTCTTTTATACAGTCAGGCAATCTTTGTAGATACGCTACTTTTATTGTATGGCCGCTAGTTATAACCATAGATATATACAGAAGGCTAGATGTCTCACAGCGCAGAATCAAACGTCCGCACTGGCCGCCATCTTTCCACAGTCAGGCAGTCACGGTCTGACGTAGTGAATGTGAGGGAACGTGAGTGATCTGAACAAACATTAACACTCTGATCTCGCTGAAAACTTGACGGCTTTGCACACGGTTTGCTTTCTTACAAACGCTCATAACGTAGCAATAATTCTGGATGGTTGAACATGTTGAGAGTGCAGTTTTCTATGAGAAAAAAAACACAACGGTGCTATGGCAGCTGCACAAGTTAATACGACTGAGACCACTAAGATTTTCATTTCTTAAGTTAAGTTTAGCCAACAGCTATTTCAGGACAAACTAGTATTTTGTTCACATACAATATTTGTGGTGTCGGTTGTAGTTATTCGCTGAGGTGCGTTTCCTATAACGTTGCTGCTGCATGAACGCAGTCTCATCAGTTCATGCAGCAGAGACACGGTGATCAATAAACTAGAGCTGCTGATATCTCATCCCCCACCTGTTTGATTCAGAGTCGAACGGTGACAACCTGAGATTACAGCTTGTTGTGATAAAAGGGATTAGGATTGGTAGGTGTAAATAAAACAAGCAATTTGACATATGGAGAGACAGAATAGCTTTTTTTCTATATAATTTAACTTAATTCGCAAATGATTTACAATTGGATTGCTTTGCTACAGCATCATGCATTATGGTTTCTACAGGAAATCGGTGACTGAAAAAATGCCGAACTTCTGTGCTGCTTATGGATGCAGCAATCGTCGCTGTCCACAAACAAAAGCTTGTAGGATCACATTTCATCTGTAAGCTATTGTTGGAGCTGTTTGATTAATGTTACGATTTAGTGCTGGTTTGTTCAGTTTAGCGTTTAGCATATATGTTTTTATTAAATACGGGTGTGTGCGTGTGTTTGCTATTTTCACATGAAAGCCTATGGTTATAAATCATTAATAAGTATGCAGTATCGTAACTATGCTTATAACCTTTATAACAAACCAAACCGCTCGAAATTAGGTTGAAAATAGAGCAATTTAGGGCTATTTAAAAGAACATGCACAATAAGAATACATAGTTATGAGTGAGAGGGGCGGAGCGAGGTGACTGTGGCAAGATGGCTGCCAGTGCGGACGTTCGATTCCATTGGCCAGCAGCGCGGATAAGACATCTCGCCTTCTGTATATATCTATGGTTATAACAGTGCTCATCAGGTAAAACACCCGGAAGCCAACGTCATCAACTCGCACTCGATGTCTCTGCATATTGCATGGAACTTGGCTGCCATCTAGTGGTTAACTCTCGTAACACTGTCCATTATGAGACATCTCGTCATCTACTCAAATCTTACAATAAAACTGTCAAACAGGCAAGAATAACCCATTTCTCCAACCTCATCACAAACAATAGCAAAAACCCTTGATTTCTTTTCTCTACCTTCAATCTTTTAACCAATACAAATTTTAATCAGGACGTACAGACACCAACAGATTTCTCATTATGATTATTCTCCCTTTTATACTTTTAGTGCCAGTGTTTCCTCATGGGGGGCCCTCCATGGTGGGAGCTACGCCTGGTCTGCCCATAGGGGCGCTGCAGGCCATGATGCCCCCTTTTGTGGACAGCTCCCCATAGTGGCCTTTCCTCATCAGATTCTTCAGTGCCAAGCCGTTTTATCTAATGTCTGTGTGAATATGGGGTTGAGAGTTTGTCTGTGTGCGTTGGTGGGGAGGGGTGGGTCCGTATGGGGTGGGGGGAGGGGCAGTGGAGCTTTTTATTTTTTCTCATTGTTATTATTATGATTGTTGTTCTTATTCTTCTTCTTATTACCTTTCTTTGTTTTGTTTTGTTTTATTTTGTTAAGCACTGTGGGTTGCACATGTTGTGTATGAGCAGTGCTATATAAATAAAGTTTATTGTTATTATTATTATTATTATAGAAACATGAAGACACATCAAAGAGTAACATGAGGTTGTTGTTGTGACAGTGGACGGTAGA
Organism: Nelusetta ayraudi; assembly: GCF_046127955.1. NCBI lineage: Eukaryota > Metazoa > Chordata > Actinopteri > Tetraodontiformes > Monacanthidae > Nelusetta > Nelusetta ayraudi. Next base: position 4,739,434 of record NW_027466100.1, on the reverse strand, counting down.
GAGTCTGAATCCCCGTCCCAGGCGCAACTCCTCATGGAGGCTTCTGAGGAGGTCAAAGATGGCCAATCCGTCAATCCCAGCTCCATAACGGAGGTCGATGGAAGGAAGCCGCGAGCATTGCGCACTGATCCAGGAGAGCTTTCACCTGGCTTGATGAATCCGTGTCTTCTCATCCTGGATGGCTTTTAGTGCGACCCATGAAGCCTGGACACACATGTTGTGGATTGGTTGAACGCTGAAGGCTTAGTGACTCATCTTGGATGACGCAATCCTACTTTGGTGCAAGGGGGCCCAGACAGCAACATCATAAAGAGCCAGTAATGGACTCCACAGTGCAGCACTCGTTCGCTCGCCCTCCCTCTCCCATTTTATTCTGTAGTGTCAGATTCTGAAGTCGATTTCACTTTGATTTTCAGAGTGATGACACCCTGGAAAAACTCTCCATCATTATAAACTCTCCATCATTTATTCTCTATTCAGGTTGGAGGGGTGCAGTTTGTCAGAGCTCAGCTGTGATTGGCTGCTCTCAGCTCTGAAGTCCAACCCCTCCCACCTCAGAGAGCTGCACCTGAGTTGGAACCAGCTGCAGGATTCATCAGTGAAGCCACTGATGGATCTTGTCTACAGCAGTGACCATCAACTGGAGAGTGTGAGGTTAGTACTGGTTTGGAAGCAGTGGATGATGGTTCCAGCCCCAAAGCCAGTTGATCCCACAGCAGAGGTCCAGTGTTCCCAGTCACAGTGTGAGAGGAGGATGGTGACGTCCAGCTGCTCCTCATTCATCCAACATCTGCTGCCAAACTGCTTCTTCTCTCAGTTCACCACTCAATTATTGATCAGTTCATCTTCATCAGGCCTCAGTATCAGTCCAACACTCCATGGTCACATGACCTTCTGATGTTCCACACTTGACATGTGACTGAGAGTCTGCTTCTTCTCACCAGTCACTCCATCATCTCCATCAACAGTCAACGTCTCTGTGATGATGCGTTCAAGGACCGTGAGTCCTGAGTCCTGCTGTCTCTTCTTATCTTTGCAGGTGGTGGTGAGGATGAGGAGACTGAAGAGGAGCGCTCCATCTACTGGTGGCTGACAGAACTACAACCAGTGGAGCCAAACAGCAAGCTGCACGCACCAACACTGTGTGGGCGTGTCACGACCTTTGACCCCAGTGCAGCCTGGTGGCTGGCGGACTGCTTCTCCCTACAAGCTGCTGTGGTTACTGGGAGAGACGTCCCAGAAGCCACTGGTGGAGCTGAATCCTCAGTGGAAGAAGCAGGACTTGGAGCAGCTGCTCAGTGAAGGCAGCAGCAACACAACCACTGCTTCTGCTCTCATCATCCACGGCTGGAACATCTCAGCAGGAAGGTTTCACACATCAACAACACACTGATCTGCTCTCACTTCAGACTTCTATAACATCTTCATTTTGGAGGTGAAAAATACTTTTCAAGAGACTTTATTTCTGCTTCATGATTTTAAATAAGGAAATCATGTGGAAAAGATAAAGTGATTCACAACACCTGTGAAGGGAACTCAAATCATTATTGAATCATAAGTAAGACAAAAGAAGTTTCCCTCAAAATAATTCATGGTTTTGATGCTTGCCAGATGTTTGTGTGGAGATTTCAGAAGGACGTCAATGAATCAGAAGGAAACCAGATCATTTATTTTATGTGATTATGTTATATCATCCTAACTTTGTTACGAGCTCAAACATTATATTTCAATGATTCAATATTCTGACAATAAAAGCCATCACAACCTCTGACCTGTGTGACCTTGACCTCAACTGACGTTTCATTTCTGCTGCTTTAACACTTTGATTATATATCTCCTGAAGTCCTGCCATGGGGATTCTCCATATCTGAATAACTTGTATACTCAAACCTTCTGTAGGCCATACCCACTTCTCCACTAGGTCTCAACATAAACCACATGAATCAATGAAAATAAATCTCACTTTTACAAACAAATCCAATTCAGTTCAAATAAAATTTAAATAAAATAAATGTTACATTATAATTAATCACCAACAGATAAATCAATGCTGGATATGAAGTGGTTTGCCCTCTCTGGGTCGGCGGGGAGGCCCTACCTCAGAGGGAGGAGTTCCAGCATCTCGGGGTCTTGTTTGGGACGCCTCCCTGGGGAGGTGTTCCAGGCATGTCCCACCAGGAGGAGACCCTGCTGGAGGGACCAGGTCTCTGGGCTGGACTGGGAAGCCTTGGGGTCCCACTGGAGGAGCTGGAGGAGGTGACTGGGTCCAGGGAAGTCTGGGGGTCTCTGCTGAGGCTGCTGCCCCCGAGACCTGACTCCGGATACGGCAGTAGAAGATGGATGGATGGATGGATGGATGGATGGATGGATGGATGGATGGATGGATGGATGCCAGGTGATAGAACATTTCATAAAAACAGACTCTGCATTATAACTTCTATTACACTCTAAAAAACTCACTCCAATATAACTGCACTCGTCCTTCTCTCACATTACATTGGATCACAATGACCAAACAACACAACAAAGACAATGATCCAACTGTACTGCCACGTCCAGACTCAGTGTAGGTCTGTAGGCCTCTTGGACCTTCATGTGAACCACTGCGTGTTGACTGGAGGTGAAACATGGCTGACTGCTGTCCTCCTACCTAGACAATGCAATCTCGCTTTCAATCTCACAGCCACTAAAAAACCTGATTGTGATTGAGAGGTCCTCAGCAGCCAATCACTGTTGGGAGTCCAGCCTTCAAACACTCCTCCTGAATCCAGAGTCACATCTGTGAGCATCTGGAACTTTGGCCCTGATCCTCCACGCCACACAACTTGGGATGACAGCGCCACCTACCTGGATCCTTTCAGCAGCCAGTCCATGTTCTGACCCGTTTCCACTGTGGCCTCTTGGCTCATCTGGACCGGAGTCTGGATCATCAGTGTCCAGGTTCATGGAATCTGTCAGAGTGCCGCCGTCCTGTGATGTAATGATAGAGAATCACTCTATTTATACTAATGTGCAGAACCACGAGAGTGTCATTTCTTCACTGCTGTCAGCAACAAGCATTTGGTGTCACACTGGTGTACAACACTTATGGGCTAATTAATAAGAAATGACATATTTAGGAATCACCCGCAATGCCCAGATTGTTGCTGCTTATCTGCTGATATGAGCCGTCAACTGTTGCAATATAGAACCACGGGCAGGAAATTACAATTAGTGTAGAGCATATTATAATTTAAAAGTTTACTAACGGTAGTTCTTTAAAGAATTTAGCAGGGATGGGACAGGCTAACGTGACGACGTCACTTGTAAAACGGAAGGAGCTCAACCTGCTGTCACGGTGAAAACTCCGTGTTACGTCCCGTCGAGGGGGACCGAGACGCAACGTGTGGGACACCTTCCCCCACTCCCAAGCCTCATTAATTTCTCACGACAGTTGGCGGTTTTCAACAAAAACATTTATGAATCAGTAAATGAAATAAACAAAACAACTTAACCAGTGGGCAGCAAAGGCTTCAGGGTGGGCCCAGGCCAAAATAATAAACCAAACTCCAACTAGCTCGCCTTAAGAACTAACTAAAGAAAGAAAGAGAAGCCAAATACAGAAAGGCTAACCTCCCTACATACTTAATAAACAGGAGAAAAGAGGGAACAAAGAAAATGGCAGCCCACCCCTTTTTTTTTATTAACCTCTTTCAATGAACTCCAAAACATACATGGTCAAAATCCATATTATTATTATGTTGTTGTTTTTTAATGCTCATACAAAACAAAAAAAGTGGAGGGAGAGTGGTCTGAATTGGGTTCAGTGAGGGTCACATCCACTTGTAGCGCATTATTTCCGGCAGCAAGCTTCTCCTGTTACGACTTTTCCGTTCACTAACTCACTCAACAGTGATTGGTGTGGTGGAGTGACCTCTACGATGAGCTTCCTCCCACGGAAGTACCATAGGAGGACACGGATTAAATAGTATGGCTTGTCCACCAGAAGGCTGTATTATGGTGTACGTAATATAAAACTTTGGCCCAGTTCTGCTTGTATTGCATTGTATTGGTTGGTGTTCCTGAAGTTTAATTTTTTTTTCTCCCTTTTTATTTTTTACATCCATGTTTGTGATGAAATAGTATTGTGAATCGCGAGCTCGCATTGCATGCTGGGAAACAGCGTCACTCAAGGAAGTTTTGGCTTCGCTGACACGGTCCTGAAGGGAAGTGGGTTTTAGTGCACTGGAACGGGATGACTGTGTTTAATCAAGCAGTACAAACCTGATTAATTGTCTTAATACTTCACTTCGAATGGCCATATTGTTTAGGATTAGAATTAGATAACTTCTTCACAATATTTGCAACTATTCAATTTGACCAGCAGGTGTCAGTAGAAGACGAAATTTCATGTTGACTATTTCCTAATGGAAGTGCTCTCTTGACGGACGGTGTAAAAGGAAAATGGCCAGCTGCAGCAGAAAAGTGGACCCATATATATATATATATATATATATATATATATATATATATCTGCAATTCATATTTTAACGGTTTATATAGACCCCTCAGGCTCCATTCAAAATGGGGGTTATTGTAGGAGAGTTGCAGTCAACTGAGATTTGGAGAGAGTTTGGATTACTAGATTTTTGATAGCGTTTATAGTTTGGAGTGTTTGAGATTAGATAGCATTTAGTTTGGAGATATTTTTGAGAGCTTAGGGAGAGAGTGAGGAGAGGAGAGGTGATAGGATGGAGCCCTCTGTCCTGTACATCAATGTCCATGTTACACAAGCATCTATGCCAGGGGTGCCCATTACGTCCATCGCGATCTACTGGTCAGTTGCGAAGGGAGTTTGGGTCTATCGCATGGTGAGAGAGAGGGAGAGAGAGAGTGAGTGTGAGAGAGAGAGAGAGAGAGAGAGAGAGATCCGCGTCAATTACAGCAGGTAGAATCGTTCAGGCAGGATTAGAAAACACGGTGGATCTGGTTGATTTTGATCATAATGTACGATGTGCTGGATTTTGTTCTTATATGTGCTGTGCTTTACAGTGAAACGTAAATGTGACGTATCGGCTTCGGCACCATTCAGATCAAATAAAGACCAGACAGGGACAGGAAAAAGAGTTTCGCTGTTGTTTTACACGCAAAACTACCGGGGTTGTCGCGTGAGCTTGCAATCCTGGCGTAAACTGATGGAGACGCCTCGCTCGGAAAATGCGCTTCAAAGTGCGCACGCACTGCAGACGCGCCGGAGATCCTGGGAGATGCTGCTAGCAAAACGTCTGCGTCACACACACACGCACACCAATTATCCCTAACCTATGCGCTGGAAAACACAAAAATATACAGCAAAACATCTCAACTTAAACACACTTTTATTGATAAAATCAAACATAGGCAGATATAACCTAAACAATTTTAAACCATGAGTTTTCTGTGCAATGATGAGCATAAATGCACATGGGAACATGTTGACCCATTTAATCCTCTTTCTTTATCATTGTATCATCACTTTTCCTGTTTTATAGGAGGTGGATCTTTTTGACTTGCTCATTTTAAAGTAGCTTGCATGTTGAAAAAGTGTGAGCACCCCTGATCTATGCCCTTTTCCAAGTCCCACAATCACTTTCACTGTCATCTGCCTGATTACACCCATGCCATTTTCAGAAAAAAATTGCACAAACAGAATACATTCAAAAAATGTATCATACACATAGTTATCAAGTCAAGTTATTTATTTCTTGTCATTGTTGAACAAAGTTAACAACAAAATTTGTTTGGAGCATCCCCATAACCACTGGCATCAGTACCCATAAAAATAATCATAAATAAGTGAGAAAAAAACCCAAAAATATATATATATATAATTTATGTACAGAAATTATTTGGTCATTCATTTTTTGCAATTCATAGTCATTCCCAACAGACATAACAGACACAAAAATTCAATGCATCACACGTGGTTAGGACACAGCTTGCCTGTGATTGTACATTTGGCCAGTAGGTGGTTTCGTGTGCACATGAAGCTTCGAACCAGTTGGCTCAAGTGGTTCAATGCCTCATGAGGCTTCACCTCACCATCACTAGTCGTGACACACAGCTTGCTGTTTGGCTCCACTTATTGTAGTTCTGTCAGCCACCACTAGATGGAGCGCTCCTCTTCAGTCTCCTCCTCATCCTCCCTCACCTCCACCTGTAGAGAGAAGAAGAGACAGCAGGAGTCAGGACTCACGGTCCTTGAACGCATCATCACAGAGACGCTGACTGTTGATGGAGATGGTGGAGTGACTGGTGAGACGAAGCAGACTCTCAGTCACATGTCAAGTGTGGAACATATGAAGGTCATGTGACCATGGAGTGTTGGACTGATACTGAGGCCTGATGAAGATGAACTGATCAATAATTGAGTGGTGAACTGAGAGAAGAAGCAGTTTGGCAGCAGATGTTGGATGAATGAGGAGCAGCTGGACGTCACCATCCTCCTCTCACACTGTGACTGGGAACACTGGACCTCTGCTGTGGGATCAACTGGCTTTGGTGCTGGAACCATCATCCACTGGTTCCAAACCAGTACTAACCTCACACTCTCCAGTTGATGGTCACTGCTGTAGACAAGATCCATCAGTGGCTTCACTTATGATTCCTTCAGCTGGTTCCTACTCAGGTCCAGCTCTCTGAGGTGGGAGGGGTTGGACTTCAGAGCTGAGAGCAGCCAATCACAGCTGAGCTCTGACAAACTGCAGTCAATCAACCTGAATAGAGAATAAATGATGGAGAGTTTATAATGATGGAGAGTTTTTCCAGGGTGTCATCACTCTGAAAATCAAAGTGAAATGTTGACTTCAGAATCTGACACTACAGAAAATGTCACCTTGAAATTAAATCCTCAGTCCAAAACTAATGTGTGTTGAAATGATGTTTGGTCACATGACCACTGATGACCTGTTTTTCCTTTTCCTTTTTCTTTTTTTTTTTTTTTTTTTACTTCAAACATGAACAGAATGAAGTTTTCATATTCTGGATGTCATTTGGATATGGATCAACCTTCAGTTCAATGTTTATTCAACATGTGTGATGAACTGTGTTTGGTGCTGAAACCATCATCCACTGGTTCCAAACCAGTACTGACCTCAGAGTTTACAGTTTACAGTCTGGACTCTGCAGAAAACCACTCAGTTCCTTCACTGATGAATCCTGCAGCTGGTTCCAACTCAGGTGCAGCTCTCTGAGGTGGGAGGGGTTGGACTTCAGAGCTGAGAGCAGCCAATCACAGATGAGCTCTGACAAACTGCACCCCTCCAACCTGAATAGAGAATAAATGATGGAGAGTTTATAATGATGGAGAGTTTTTCCAGGGTGTCATCACTCTGAAAATCAAAGTGAAATCGACTTCAGAATCTGACACTACAGAATAAAATGGGAGAGGGAGGGCGAGCGAACGAGTGCTGCACTGTGGAGTCCATTACTGGACTCAAAGTAGGATTGCGTCATCCAAGATGAGTCACTAAGCCTTCAGCGTTCAACCAATCCACAACATGTGTGTCCAGGCTTCATGGGTCGCATTAAAAGCCATCCAGGATGAGAAGACACGGATTCATCAAGCCAGGTGAAAGCTCTCCTGGATCAGTGCGCAATGCTCGCGGCTTCCTTCCATCGACCTCCGTTATGGAGCTGGGATTGACGGATTGGCCATCTTTGACCTCCTCAGAAGCCTCCATGAGGAGTTGCGCCTGGGACGGGGATTCAGACTCTCTACCGTCCACTGTCACAACAACAACCTCATGTTACTCTTTGATGTGTCTTCATGTTTCTATAATAATAATAATAATAACAATAAACTTTATTTATATAGCACTGCTCATACACAACATGTGCAACCCACAGTGCTTAACAAAATAAAACAAAACAAAACAAAGAAAGGTAATAATAATAATAAGAAGAACAACAACAATCATAATAATAACAATGAGAAAAAATAAAAAGCTCCAATGCCCCTCCCCCCACCCCATACGGACCCACCCCTCCCCACCAACGCACACAGACAAACGCCCACCCCCATATTCACACAGACATTAGATAAAACGGCTTGGCACTGAAGAATCTGTAGAGGAAAGGCCACTATGGGGAGCCGTCCACACAAGGGGGCATCATGGCCTGCAGCGTCCCTATGGGCAGACCAGGCGTAGCTCCCACCATGGAGGGCCCCCCATGAGGAAACACTGACACTAAAAGTATAAAAGGGAGAATAATCATAATGAGAAATCTGTTGGTGTCTGTACGTCCTGATTAAAATTTGTATTGGTTAAAAGATTGAAGGTAGAGAAAAGAAATCAAGGGTTTTTGCTATTGTTTGTGATGAGGTTGGAGAAATGGGTTATTCTTGCCTGTTTGACAGTTTTATTGTAAGATTTGAGTCGATGACGAGATGTCTCATAATGGACAGTGTTACGAGAGTTAACCACTAGATGGCAGCCAAGTTCCATGCAATATGCAGCGACATCGAGTGCGAGTTGATGACGTTGGCTTCCGGTTGTTTTACCTGATGAGCACTGTTATAACCATAGATATATACAGAAGGCGAGACGTCTTATCCGCGCTGCTGGCCAATGGAATCGAACGTCCGCACTGGCGGCCATCTTGCCACAGTCACCTCGCTCCGCCCCTCTCACTCATAACTATGTATTCTTATTGTGCATGTTCTTTTAAATAGCCCTAAATTGCTCTATTTTCAACCGAATTTCGAGCGGTTTGGTTTGTTATAAAGGATATAAGCATAGTTATGATACTGCATACTTATTAATGATTTATAACCATAGGCTTTCATGTGAAAATAGCAAACACACGCACACACCCGTATTTAATAAAAACATATATGCTAAACGCTAAACTAAACAAACCAGCACTAAATCGTAACATTAATCAAACAGCTCCAACAATAGCTTACAGATGAAATGTGATCCTACAAGCTTTTGTTTGTGGACAGCGACGATTGCTGCATCCATAAGCGACACAGAAGTTTGGCATTTTTTCAGTCACCGATTTCCTGTAGAAACCATAATGCATGATGCTGTAGCAAAGCAATCCAATTGTAAATCATTTGCAAATTAAGTGAAATTATATAGAAAAAAAGCTATTCTGTCTCTCCATATGTCAAATTGCTTGTTTTATTTACACCTACCAATCCTAATCCCTTTTATCACAACAAGAAAAAAGACGGACTGTAATCTCAGGTTGTCACCGTTCGACTCTGAATCAAACAGGTGGGGGATGAGATATCAGCAGCTCTAGTTCATTGATCACCGTGTCTCTGCTGCATGAACTGATGAGACTGCGTTCATGCAGCAGCAACGTTATAGGAAACGCACCTCAGCGAATAACTACAACCGACACCACAAATATTGTATGTGAACAAAATACTAGTTTGTCCTGAAATAGCTGTTGGCTAAACTTAACTTAAGAAATGAAAATCTTAGTGGTCTCAGTCGTATTAACTTGTGCAGCTGCCATAGCACCGTTGTGTTTTTTTTCTCATAGAAAGCTGCACTCTCAACATGTTCAACCATCCAGAATTATTGCTACGTTATGAACGTTTGTAAGAAAGCAAACCGTGTGCAAAGCCGTCAAGTTTTCAGCGAGATCAGAGTGTTAATGTTTGTTCAGATCACTCACGTTCCCTCACATTCACTACATCAGACCGTGACTGCCTGACTGTGGAAAAATGGCGGCCAGTGCGGACGTTTGATTCTGCGCCGTGAGACATCTAGCCTTCTGTATATATCTATGGTTATAACTAGCGGCCATACAATAAAAGTAGCGTATCTACGAAGATTGCCTGACTGTATAAAAGAAGCGGAAACTTAACGCCGCGGCTGAAGACAGAACAACAAGTCGCTATAAAGGCTGGACGTTTTTTCAATGGAGCTAAACTGCTAAGCTAATACCTGACGTACCATGGGTTTTTCGATTCCTGTACCAGACGCAATGGACATGAAGGGCGACGTATATAACAACTGGACATTCCTTAGAGCACAATGGGAAAACTATGAGATAACAACGCAAGATAACAACTATATATATATATATATATATATATATATATATATATATATATATATATATATATATATATATATATACATATATATATTATGAATCAATTTCTTCTTTTTATCTGCATATTCACATGAACTTTACCTCTTTACTGCTATTATTTCTGACCCTAACATTTTCAGCAATGATTTTGGCAATGGTTTATTATTTATTTATTATTAATTATTTATTTAATGTTAGACAGAGGAACAAATTTCGTTTAACATGAACAATATATCAAGGTAACCTTGATATATTGGTAGGGCGGAGCAAGAAGGAAAAGCAACACATGAAATGAAGTTCGTTTCAGTTTTATCTAGAAATAGATGCTTTATTAATCCCCCAGAGGGGGAAATTTGTGTTCAGTAGCCAACATACATAAAAGGACATACGAAAACACAGAGTCATAAAACAAAGTAAAAGTTACCAACGTTTGAATAAATAAATAATAAAAGTGTACAAATACAGAAAATCTCAAGGCGCACACTTGCTATGGTCATCAACCTTTTGCATGGCTGCAGTACAACCAGTGCGCCAGCAGATGACCCCCACGTTCTTAATGAATGAAGCTTCGAGTAATGAACCAATTTTCAACACAATAGTCCAAAAGGGTTCAAAGCCTCATGAAGCTTCGTTTGGACATCACTAGACAAAACGGCTTCCACAGTCATTGAATGCTGCAAGCGTCAGTTTAGCCGGCATGGAATACCAAATATTGTCATCACAGACAACGGACAACCGTTCTCCAGCATGGACTTTCAAACTTTTTCAACAGTATGGGACTTCAAACACCTCACATCCTCACCATACCACAGCCAGAGTAATGGTAAAGCTGAGTCGGCTGTCAAAATTGCCAAGACCCTGCTGAGAAAGGCAGTGCATGCTGGTGATGACAGATGGAGGGCCGTACTAGCACGGAGGAACACTTCCACAGAGGGACTCAATAGCTCTCCTGTTCAGCGACTCCAGTCCAGACGCACAGGCACATTGTTACCCTCTAATCCACCTCTGCTGAAGCCGGCTGTGATACAGGGGGTACTTCCTCGTAAGCTGGCACGGGTCACTGCATCGAAGTGGTGATATGACCAACATGCTCACGACAAGCCCATGATAATGCAAGGCGACACAGTTCGGGTCTTCCTACAACCAAATGGGCCCTCTCGCTCCTGGTCACTGGGGATTTGCAGCAACCGATTGCGTGACAGGTCATATGAAGTGGTTGTACAGGACAAGGTATACAGGCGCAACAGGAGGCACATTCCACCGGTGGATGAAACTCTCATCATGCAATCTGATAGTCCCCTGGTGGAAGATGACTGGGACAACAGTCAAACAGACAGCAGACTCGAGCACATAGTTGGTGACAGGAGGGAAGGGGCTTCAGAACTAGAACGGGCTCCAGTGTTGACTGATGTGCCAAGTGTCCCCCAATCTGGACATTTAGGCCTCAAGCAGACCAGAACCAGATCCAACATAAAACCTCCTGAGAGGTACCGCAAAGACTTTGTTGTTTAAACTTTCTGAAGAAGGAATGTCATCTCTTGTTTATTTCTGTGCCACTTTGTTCATGTGGACTGTTCATTTTTTTCTAATGTTTAGGAGAGTGAACTAGTCATTTCTGTTTAACCTGTAGCCAGCTATTGTTGTTGCTGGCCACGTAACTCTCATCCGGTCACTATTGTCCATTTTCAACTGCTTTCTTTCCATATGTTAAAGGAGATGTTACGAGAGTTAACCACTAGATGGCAGCCAAGTTCCATGCAATATGCAGAGACATCTGGTGCGAGTTGATGACATTGGCTTCCGGGTGTTTTACCTGATGAGCACTGTTATAACTAGCGGCCATACAATAAAAGTAGCGTATCTACAAAGATTGCCTGACTGTATAAAAGAAAGAACGAAACAAGGACAGGAGTTGGGGAAAAAACGCCTCACCCCATCAACAACCACAGAATCAACGAGGCATACGTCCCTGTCACTGTCCCGCCACAAGGGGCGAAACGTCAATGAATGGTAGTTCATGGTTGATGACCCTGCAGCTGACCCGTGGGCACCGAAAGAAGTGCGACAGGCAGCAATGCCAAGCAGGAAATGTCTCCTACCTGTACATTTACAGTAAGTGATAAAATAGCTATATTGCATTTATTTTTCAGTGTTTTAAGAGTCTTTTCATTAAAAAGCTAAATACCATGAAGACACATATTTTGTGGAAACACACCCACTTCCACATTCAGGTGGAGGTCCTCCACCCCCGCGAGATGTCCCGGTGTTGAAACTGTAGGAGGCGGCGACTCTCACTGGAAGTGTCGGGACTGTTCTTCGCTGTAGGGGAGCGCTCCTCGTGGTGCAACTCTACTTCCGGTGTAGGGAATGCGTAATGCAGCGTTTTCTTGCTTTGCATCGCTCCTCTGATGAAGTTAATGTTTTTATTTCCTGCAGCGTGTTGTTTTTTTGTTTTGTTTTTTTGCGTTTGCACCACGATCCTCTTTTTGTACCGTTGTAAACTTGTATTTGTGTTTGTGACTTTGCGTCGTTTCCGTGCTCAAATACGCGATTGTCCCGTATTTGGCAACTAAAAAAGCTGTCCCGTAATGAACTGAGACGGGACGCACTTGACTTTGTCTCCACTCCGCCGCTCCGGCAACCCCAGTGTCCACGCTGAGAACTCTGTCCTCCGCAGTTCTTGGCATTTCGGCTCGTAATCCCAGAGGTGGGCAATGGGCATTCATTGCTGAATGTTTAAACCCCCCCCTCCTTTGGTTGTGGTTTATTTGGTGTAGACAACTGAGTTTGTCTGTTTTTGTTGTTGGCGTCACCACTTTCTTTGGTTGCTTTTGTTTTCTTTGTTTTCTTGGTAAAATTTTGGTGAAACGTTGGGTTTTCTATTGATCAGCAATTTTGTTACAGTTTGATTTCCTTTTTAGTTCATTACTATTTTGTTCCCCAGTGATCGTTACCTTTTGTTTTGTGTGTGTGTGAAGACTAAAGAAATTTTTTCTTTTGTTTGAACTGTTTAACGCTTGCCTGAGTGTCTCAATGTATTAGTGTATTCATTGTGTTCACTTTTCTTTTGGACAGGAGTTGGCGTAGCGTGCGGCAGACTGCGTCGGTGGTTCCCCTTCACTTTGCTTTATTTTGCACAGCACGAGGGAAATTTTGCTTTGTAGTGATTCCCTTCGCTTTGTTTATTCCCTTTTTTCAGTTTTTCTTTGTTTTTTCTTTAGCCTTTCCGCTCGGCTACGTCCAGCCCTGCTCTCCTTATTTTCTTATGATGTTGAACAATCTTTTTGGTATAGTACTTATTTTTTTGACACTCACTCAGGCAGCTAAACCTGGTCTTATTGTTTTTTAAAAAAAGATTTTCCTTGGTGTGTTTAAAAAAACTAATTTACAAAACTATTTTAAATTATGATTGAATAAAGCTGTTTCTTTGGAAGTCCGTCTCATCCTCTCAAATCTCAAAGCGTAACGAACCTGTGTAGCCCGAGGAATTTTATTATAGTCTATTTCCTGGGGTGCAACTCCCCAGGTGGCGCTGTCAGGCAACATAAAAAATAACATTTTATAGAATTATATAATCCCTATATATGAATTCACATGATCATGGGTGTTATGATCAATGCTCCCTCTAATTTTCCATGTGTCTGGGCATCCAGACAAGCTCCTTGAGCACACTGAGGACCACTGTGGGCAACATCAGATGTGCACGCTGTGGCCACACACTAGTATCACACCTGTTCAAAACCTTGGATCATAGCAAGTTACATGGCTTATTAAAAGAATCAAATTCCAGCAGCAATTTTCATGAGTTTACTTTGAATAGAAGTGATTTGGCCCACTTCAAATGAAAAAGAGCAAAATCTTGTTGTTGATGAGATGTGTAGTGTGTTATATGTGAGAGTCCTGCTTTAACCATAGGAAGAGTCCTGCTTTGGCCTGGCTGAGGTCCAGTTGTGGCCTGGCTGAGGGTCATGTTGCGTCAATGTGCAGTGGCATGCGCGTGATAGATTGAAAAATAAGCCGAAGTGATAGCTCTTCTCTGAATAGACAAGTTAAGCCAGTGTGCTGCAGTTAGCCAGTGAAAATAGAGCGGAGTGGCACCTCTTCACTTTGTTACGCAATCTATGTCAGCGCGGTGCTGCAGCCTGGAAACTTTCTCTGCCTTTTGGATTCATACGGTGCAGCTGGAAGAAAAAAAAACATCATTCCGAAGGCGTAGCGGTGCGCTGCCTAATAAAAGCTCTAAAATTATTAATTAATACGTTTCTGTTGAATTTTATTTTATGTGCTACATAGATTTCCTTGTGCGCTGAGAATGTGCAAGTAGTGCGCGATTGCGCAAGCAAGCAGCTTAGATGGAACATTGGTTATGATACAATAAAGTAAATACACTGTGAGTCAGTAAAGTACCCGTTCTCTACTTGTTCTGTAAAATAGTGGTGTGTGTGTGTGTGTGTGTGTGTGTGTGTGTGTGTGTGTGTGTGTGTGTGTGTGGCCAGCAGAGGGCAGTGTTACTGCAGCTTGCAGTCATTTGCAGCCATTTTGAAGCAGTGGCTCCAGTGCTTGGATGTTTCCCACAAGCTTCATTTGTCCATCTCTACTTTGTCCTGCAGTGTGTTCTGCTCCTAGTGCAGTTTCTGCCACTGTTTTCCTGCCACTGCTTCTGACACAATGTTTGCTGCCCTTGTCTTTTGATGGAGTGAGCAGCTCCTTGAGGACCAGACCATCTTCACCTCTTGCACTCCAACTGCTCCTGGGAGCCACAGCCACACTGGATGCACCCTGGCAGAGAGAGAGGGGCGTGGCTGCACTTCAGCTCAACACAGCGTCATGTGATTTCAGGGAAGTGGGAGCAGAAACACTGGTCAGAGAATCTAAGAATCAGAAAATATCCCAAGAGCACCTCAAAGTCCAAGTGCTTCTCCGTCTGGCTGCATGTTGGCTGGAGGCAGCAGCAGCAGCAGCAGGAGTCCTCCTCTCTGTTCACAGAGGGTCGCTCTAGGTGGACACAGGTGGCTTCTTTCACTCCTCTCTCAAACCATCTGTCTTCTGTGTCTAAAATCTGGACCTTTGAGTCTTGGAAGGAGCGGCCTTTGTCCCGGAAATACAGATGAACCGCTGACTCAACAGAGCTGTTGATGACAACACCTGCTTGATCATCAACACCTGATGTTGAAAAATCAACACCTTGCTATTGGTTGGTCCCATCAGCCTTGGCCCCGCCCACACCTTCACTCTGATTGGATGTTGGTTCTGGGATTGGATGGAATCTTGGAAACGGGTTGAAAAGGGAAAGAAGGATTCTGAAATGGGATTAGATGATGTAATCCAATCCTAATTTTAATCTGGATCAAAGCTTCAGTTTGTGTTGTTCAAAACATTTCAGTAGGATGTGGAGAACTTTGACCCAAAAAGAACTGTATTATCCTGATCCCAACTGGGGGTGGGATTTCAAGGTGAATTTCAGGAAGGAAATGAGCAAAACTTTAACATTGGTCAAATAACCAATTTGTATCATTTTAGCAGAGGCCCTTCAGGCAGGCAGGCAGCAGTCATTCAGAGTTGGAGCATTTCTATCTGGCTGTACCCCAGAGAAACAATGGAAGGCCTCAGATGACTGGAGTATTGATTTGAGAATCCACGTATTGAACGGATCAATATTTTAGTCCTGATCTGCTCAATAGTGTCATTTCCCATCATGCCCCTCTCACCAGTCAAGCCGTCCCGCTGCCAATACTGGTAAAGACACGACATATAAATTTAAATATTGAAGTTTCACATAAAGTATCCAGTTTTTAACGTAGGATTTTACTTATTTGATCATCCAACAGCATTGTTAGATGGCGAACCAATGGCTTGATACTATAAAAACGTCACTTCCGGGGTTGGCCAGCCGGAGGGAACGGTGGTGACGCAACGAGGAAATACACTGAAGGCTAGACCGTCCCCAGTGGTTACCGGGGAGGCGGGGTTTGGTCCGTCCTTCTAGGCTGGGTCCTCGAAGAACGCTTCCTTCAGACGGCGGACACTTGGACTGAAGGGTGCACACCCTGAATTGAGACGCAGCACATATGTGACGGAGAGTCTGCTTCTCATCAGCAGTGAATCCATCATCTTCACTCAACAGCAGTGAATGTCTCTGATGATGCGTTCAAGGACTGAAGTGTGAGTGCTGACTTCTGCCGTCTCTTCTTCTCTCCTCACACGGAAGTGATGTGTTCACGTTGAGGGAGGATCACTTGGTCCTGAGGATGGGGGGAGGGCTCTTCCAGAGTGCAGCCAGTAGGGGGCATTAGAGGCTCGGCCTCCTTGTTGTCCTCAGGAGCTGACAGGAAGTGTCACATCCCTCAACAAGTGTCCAGTCCCATCACGTCAGGGAGAAACAGGTGCAGCTCTTCAAAGAGGAAATCACATTTTTCTCACCGTCATCATGGACTGCCAACAAGTGATGGCAACTGTAGTTCTGGAAAGAGCCGCCAGAGGGCGCCCTCGAGTCAAAACTACCTTCTACTGCAGACTTTACAGAGAAATGAACACATGCTGAAAAAAATAACACATTGATTAACAGGCAGATATTTCAGACAGGTCACTCTATAATATGTCAATAAGAAACACAATGTGTTCAAATGTGGCCTTGAACCTTCAAACCTTCCTATGACGCGTCGGTCCTCGCAGCTCCCAGTTCTGCCACTGAGGGGCGCTGTTTGACCAGTTTTTGCTTGTTTGGTTTTGTTTGTAGCCACAATGCAAGCATCAGTTGTATCATACTGGGGAGTTGATCTTTCTGCCTGGCAACAAGACATTTCCAGCCAATAGAAAAACTATGTCAACATAATAATACTGCTGAAAATCAATCAATCCTCTCTCTCTCTGCCCCCCCCTCTCTCTCCCTCCAACTCTGTCTTCCCGCCACCCCCCAGCCCACCCCACCCAACTCTCTCTCTCTCTCTCTTACACACAGCATCATGTGACTTTCTGGAAATGTGGGAGCAGTTGAGGCGGCTGGATGGGAGGAGCCACAGTGAGCAGCAGAAACAGGAAAAGAAGCCTGAAGTGAAAGTTGTTCTG
This sequence comes from Nelusetta ayraudi, assembly GCF_046127955.1. Classification (NCBI taxonomy): domain Eukaryota; kingdom Metazoa; phylum Chordata; class Actinopteri; order Tetraodontiformes; family Monacanthidae; genus Nelusetta; species Nelusetta ayraudi. The sequence goes on along the minus strand of NW_027466100.1, from coordinate 4,722,295 downwards.
TGTCAGGCTCCATTTTGAAGCATAGTAGCAGCAGCACCACCACCACCAACAACAGCAGCAGCAGCAGCAGCAGCAGCAGCAGCAGAAGTGTGACAGGTCCATGGAACTACCTGCAACCTTCAGTAATGAAGCTGGAGCCTCTGGAAGACAGTGAGAACACAAATGTCCTTGTTTCTCAGTCTAATTCTAGTTTGATTTGACAGTGATAAATTCCTCAGAAGGTGAAAAGGTGTCAGATGTTGTGGTCAGTGGTCAAGAGAAGAGAATCTTTGACATGGTCACATTCATCATGTTGAAATGCAGCAAAGCCTTTCTGAGACTGAACTTTATGCAGTGGCAGGAATGTTTGATGCTCTGTCATAAAGTGCAGCTCAACTCCACTGAGATGAATTTCAATCCAAAGTTCAGTGCAATGTGACTCCACTGTCTCTGTCTGCTGAGAAACAAAGGGCCAGTTCCACAGAGCCACTGCTCAACCAGAGCCCACCAGGTGTCAACCACACCAGATAGAAAATATACATTTGATAGATGAATATGTCATCTAATAATATATTAGATGATGTGACAAGACCAGCCTAGAAAACAGCTACAAATCCATGACGGGCGCAATGTGGTGGCTAAAAGACGGCGTCATTAACGGCTGCGCTCCATTCTTTGTGGGTCAAATTCTTTGATTGTGAAGCTGCATGAAGGGATTGAATTTAGAAAAGAGAGCAAAAGACAAGAAGTGATTTGTGAAGAGCCCACTAGGAGGCCAGCAGGCTGTCAGTTAGTGTTGATGGAGACAATGATTCCATCCAACTAATGATGGAGTCAGAAAAACAGCTGACAAGTGATGGACACCAACAACTGATCCACTCACTCAAAGCCAAAGTGTCTCCACAGGAAGACGGAGGGGAGTCCTGGTGGTGAGAAGCAGCAGCTGAAGGAGCTTCTACAGCGGCAGCAGCAGCAGCAGCAGCAGCAGCAGCAGCAGGCCAGGATGAGCTGGACGTCCTCGTTATACAGAAGGTTCATTGGCTCATTCTGGGACCGGTCTGCTCCATCAGGTGAGTCCTCGTGTCTTCAGTGTGGAGCAGCACTGCAACCTGCCAGTCACAGCCAGACTGATCACAGTAAGACTGTCCACCGGCACCTCCTTCACTTCTCCCTCTGAGATCACGTCAGGACCTCCAGTGAGAAGATTCACTGAGGGACGTTGAGAGCAAACAGTCACACAGCAGCTTCACCACAGCAGCTGAAAAGTTGTGGAGAGAAAATGATGCTCACACTGTCACACTGATGTTTTCTTCTCCAACCTTTTCTCTGCTCCAGAGGCTGATGATGGTCTGCAGGAGCTTCTACAGCAGCAGAAGATCAGTCTGGAGAGGAGATGTGAACGTGTGACTGAAGGTGTAGAAGCAGGAAGTCAAACCCTCCTCAACAGCATCTACACTGACCTCTACATCACTGAGGGACTGAGTGAGGAGGTCAACAGAGAGCATGAGGCAGCTGGAGACCAACAAGACCAAGAAGACCACAGAGACCAAGAAGACCACAGAGACAAAGAAGACCAAGAAGACCAAGAAGACCAAGAGGACCACCAAGACCTCTGAGACCATGGAGACCAAGAAGACCAAGAAGAGCCTCCACGGCCGTCCAATCAGGTGCAGCCAGATCTTTGAAGCCTCACCTGAGCAGCAGGGACTCAGAGTCAGAGTGGTGCTGACCAACGGCGTCGCTGGGGTTGGAAAAACCTTCTCAGTGCAGAAGTTCACTCTGGACTGGGCCCAGGGCCTGGAGAACCAGGACCTTCATCTGGTGCTTCCTCTCTCATTCAGGGAGCTCAACTTGGTCAAAGAGCAGCACTACAGTCTTCTGGAGCTTCTCCATGTTTTTCATCCAACGTTAGAGAAGCTCACAGCAGAGCAGCTGCATGTCTGCAAACTTCTCTTCATCTTGGACGGCCTGGATGAAAGCAGACTGGCTCTGGACTTTGAGAAGAACCAGGTGGTGACTGACGTCACTCAGAAGAAGTCAGTCAGCGTCCTGCTAACAAACCTGATCAGAGGAGATCTGCTTCCCTCGGCTCTGCTGTGGATAACTTCCAGACCTGCAGCAGCCAATCAGATCCCTCCGTCATGTGTGGACTGGCTGACAGAAGTACGAGGCTTCACCGATGACCAGAAGGAGGAGTATTTCAGGAGGAGGTTCAGAGATAGAGGAGATGTGTCCAGCAGGATCATTTCCCACATCAAGGCCTCCAGGAGCCTCCACATCATGTGTTAAGATCCCGGTCTTCTGCTGGATCACTGCCACAGTTCTGGAGAGCATGTTGAGCTCAGAGCAGAGAGGAGAGCTGCCCAAGACCCTGACTGACATGTACTCACACTTCCTGCTGGTCCAGACCAAGAGGAAGCAGCACAAGTATGGAGGAGGTCCACAGGAGCTGACGGAGGCTGACAGGGAGCTTCTTCTGAAGCTGGGCCAGCTGGCATTTGAACATCTGGAGAGTGGAAACATCATGTTCTACAGTGAAGACCTGGAGAAGTGTGGTCTCAGTGTGACTGACGCCTCTTTGTACTTAGGAGTTTGTACAGAGATCTTCAGAAGAGAGAGTGTGATCTTCCACAAAATCGTCTACTGCTTCGTTCATCTGAGCCTTCAGGAGTTTCTGGCTGCAGTCTTCAGCTTCCACTGTCACACCAACTGGAAGAGGACAGAAGATGGTCACTCTGGAGAATCCCTGGATGAGTTCCTTCAGAAGATGATGAAGAAATCCCTGCAGAGTCCAAACGGTCACCTGGACTTGTTTGTTCGCTTTCTCCATGGACTCAGTCTGGAATCCAACCATAGACTCTTAGGAGGCCTGCTGGGTCTCACTGACAATCATACAGGAACCTTACAGAAGGTCATCAACAACCTGAAGGAGGTGTTAAGCTCCTTCAGGTGATGGTGGTGATGTTTCTCCTGACAGAAGCATCAACATATTCCACTGTCTGCTGGAGGTGAAGGATCAGTCAGTGCATCAGGAGGTCCAAGAGTTCCTGCAGTCAGAGAACAGATCAGAGAAGGGACTCTCAGCCATCCAGTGTTCAGCTCTGGCCTACATGCTGCAGATGTCAGAGGAGGTTATGGAGGAGTTGGACCCCAGCAAGTACAACACAACCTGGGAGGGAAGATTGAGACTGATTCCAGCTGTGAGGAACTGCAGGAAGGCTGTGATACGTTTAGTAAGGTATGTAAACACTGTGTGTGTAATGTCAAGCATATTTTGTTGAGTTGCACTTCTCTTTTTTTCCTTTTTGATTTTGTCTGACTAATTATTCCAGCTAATCTTATGGACTGTATAGGAGAGGCAAGAATCAGCTTGGGCTTCAACCTGCTGCTTTTTCCTTCACACAGTTGTTATGTTTTTGTTGTTGTGAGTCTTTATAATGTGCACATTTGTTTTGGAAGCTTCTTTTTCATTGTTGTCAGTTGATTGCACAAGATTGATTGAATTTACACTGTCAACCAAAATCAACTCTTCAATCATTCATGATGAAGATGATGGTGATGGTGGGTGATGATGATGTTGATGATGATGATGATGATGATGATGATGATGATGATGATGGAGGTGATGATGATGTTGATGATGATGATGATGATGATGATGATGATGATGAGGATGATGGAGGTGGTGATGATGATGGTGATGATGATGGTGGTGATGATGATGATGGTGATGAAGATGATGATGGTGATGATGATAAAGATGATGATGATGGTGGTGGTGATGATGATGATGATGATGATGATGAAGATGATGGTGATGAAGATTATGATGATGGTGATGATGATTATGGTGGTGATGATGATGGTAATGATGATGATGATGATGATGGAAGCAGCAACTTCTCATTCTGCTCTCCTTCATTCAGTGTTCAACTCTCAGATCTTCACTGTGCAGTGGTGTCTTCAGCTCTGCAGTCCAGCCCCTCCCACCTCATACTGCTGGACCTGAGCTGGACAATCCTGAAGGATCCTGGAGTGAAGCTGCTCTGTGCTGGACTGCAGAGTCCAACCTGCAGACTGGAAGTTCTCAGGTCAGTTCCTGCTTTCTACTGGTGGACAGTGTGTGTCAGCAGATGACAACTGGTGTGTAACGCTGCTCAGTGTGAAGACTTTGAAGCAGATATTAAAGACTCATCTAGACAAAGTGGATGTTGTTGATATTTTCATGTCAACAATCTGCAGCCAGAAAAGACTTTGGATGGTGGAAGAAAGTGTGGAAAATGTCTCCAGTCACTTGAGAGCTCAATGGAAGTTGTTGATTGGTGATGAAGGTCACATGACTGAGCAGAAGATCCTGTGAAGAAACATTAGAGGCAGATTAATAGTGCAGCAGTATTTCTTCATCTTGTCCTTTGAATGTGTTTGACTTGTAACGAGACTCTGATGACTGAAAACAGCCACAAGCACACAAAGGACTCACTGATTATTTTCCATCTTCACTGCTGATTGGCTGCACACTGACTGACACACTGCTGTTGTTATTGTGTTGACAACACACTGGCACAATGACTCCTTTGAGGGAATGACTCAGTGATCCCAACAGCCGCACATCTGGATCATCAACAGGGAGGAATGACTCTGAATATGACATTTACACCATGGAAGGAATCAAATATTCATTCTTTATTCAGGTTGGAGAGGTGCAGTTTGTCAGAGCTCAGCTGTGATTGGCTGCTCTCAGCTCTGAAGTCCAACCCCTCCCACCTCAGACTCCTGGACCTGAGTCAGAACCAGCTCCAGGATTCAGGAGTGAAGGAGCTGAGTGGTTTTCTGCAGAGTCCAGACTGTAAACTGGAGACTCTGAGGTCAGTTCACCCTCTTCACTGTACAACTTCTATCACTCTTGTTATTGTTGTCATGATTTTCACTTCACTGCTGTTGGAAATTCAATTTGAAGTCACTGGTTTGTGTTTGAAATGAGTGAAACTGGGTTTAAAGGTCCAGTGTGTAAAATACTGCAATCTAGTGGTCAGATTTCAGATTGCAGCGCTCACTCACTCACCCTCTCTCCCTCCCTCTCTGTTTCTGTCGTGTCAGATTCTGAAGTCCACATTTCACTTTGATGTTCAGAGTGATGACACCCTGGAAAAACTCTCCATCATTATAAACTCTCCATCATTTATTCTACATTCAGGTTGGAGAGCTGCAGGTTGTCAGAGCTCAGCTGTGATTGGCTGCTCTCAGCTCTGAAGTCCAACTCCTCCCACCTCAGACACCTGGACCTGAGTGACAACCAGCTGCAGGATTCAGGAGTGAAGGTGCTGAGTGGTTTTCTGCAGAGTCCAGACTGTAAACTGGAGACTCTGAGGTCAGTTCACCCTCTTCACTCTACAACTTCTATCACTCTTGTTATTGTTGTCATGATTTTCACTTCACTGCTGTTGGAAATTCAATTTCCAGTCACTGGTTTGTGTTTGAAATGAGTGAAACTGGGTTTGAAGGTCCAGTATGTAAAATCCTGCCATCTAGTGCCATCAGATTGCAGTGCTTACTTGCTGATGCTCCCTCTCCCCTTCTTGCCAGTGAACTACGGTAGCCTTCCAGCATCATAAAGGATGTGGTTGACAGCAAAGGTGTCTAGTTCTCTGTATAATGATAAAGTTCCATCAACACAAATATTACAACCATCTATTAGCATCACAATCAGCCATAGTCACAGCAGACAGTCCAGTGCTAGCATGATTTTCAGCTAGCGCTAGCATTAGCCACCTGTATGAGCACTTAGATATAGATCCAGCTGGACTCAGCAGAAGGTCAAGGGTCAATGCAGGTTCTATCATCTCAGTCAGTTCAGTATTGATGAGCAAGATGCAGAAAAGATTCCACTGCATTTCAGTCACTTAATAACCATTTGTTCTCAGCACTTGCTTTATTAGAGGATTCCAGCCTCCAACCATCAATATGAAACTGTCTCTCAAACTGATCTTCCCAACCAGCCGCCTACAAACATGGCGGTGCAAGATGGCCACGACCTTTGACCTTCTGTCTGTTTCTAGAAAGAAGCATTCTAATGGCAGGAAAAGCAGAGGACTTTTATTTTCTACTAATCAAAGACTTCAAACTATATTGATGGTTGTATATGAAGCTTTCAGCAATAAATCTGCACTGATTTTACACACTGAACCTTTGAGGCAAAATGAATCAATGAATTCCAACATTGTTAACGGCTGATCAGTGGTCACATGACTAAACAGGTTGATATAAAATATTTTATTGTGGTGATTCATTATTTCAGTATTATTGTTGTGCTTCTGATTGGTTTAATGGACATTACAGTGTTATAGACATTCATATTTTTAATTTCATATAGTGATGAAAACTCCACTCACTCCATCATTTATTCTCTATTCAGGTTGGAGTTGTGCAGTTTGTCAGAGCTCAGCTGTGATTGGCTGCTCTCAGCTCTGAAGTCCAACCCCTCCCACCTCAGACTCCTGGACCTGAGTTGGAACCAGCTGCAGGATTCAGGAGTGAAGGAGCTGAGTGGTTTTCTGCAGAGTCCAAACTGTAAACTGGAGGTTCTGAGGTCAGTACTGGTTTGGAACCAGTGGATGATGGTTTCAGCACAAAACACACTTCATCACACATGTTGAATAAACATTGAACTGAAGGTTGATTCATATCAAAATGACATCCAGAAATATGAAAACTTCATTCTGTTCATCAGTGGTCATGTGACCAAACATCATTTCAACACACATTAGTTTTGAACTGAGGATTTAATTTCAAGGTGACATTTTCTGTAGTGTCAGATTCTGAAGTCGACATTTCACTTTGATTTTCAGAATGATGACACCCTGGAAAAACTCTCCATCATTATAAACTCTCCATCATTTATTCTCTATTCAGGTTGATTGACTGCAGTTTGTCAGAGGTCAGTTGTGATTGGCTGCTCTCAGCTCTGAAGTCCAACCCCTCCCACCTCAGAGAGCTGGACCTGAGGTTGAACAACCTGAAGGCTTCATCAGTGAAGCCACTGATGGATCTTGTCCACAACAGAGACTATCAACTGCAGACTGTGAGGTCAGTACTGGTTTGGAAGCAGTGGATGATGGTTCCAGCACCAAAGCCAGTTGATCCCACAGCAGAGGTCCAGTGTTCCCAGTCACAGTGTGAGAGGAGGATGGTGTCGTCCAGCTGCTCCTCATTCATCCAACATCTGCTGCCAAACTGCTTCTTCTCTCAGTTCACCACTCAATTATTGATCAGTTCATCTTCATCAGGCCTCAGTATCAGTCCAACACTCCATGGTCACATGACCTTCATATGTTCCACACTTGACATGTGACTGAGAGTCTGCTTCTTCTCACCAGTCACTCCATCATCTCCATCAACAGTCAACGTCTGTGTGATGATGCGTTCAAGGACTGTGAGTCCTGACTCCTGCTGTCTCTTCTTCTCTCTGCAGGTGGGAGAGGTATTGAGGGAGGATGAGGAGGAGAGTGAAGAGGAGAGCTCCATCTAGTGGTGGCTGACAGAACTGCGTGTCACGACCTTTGACCCCAGTGGAGCCTGGTGGCTGGCGGACTGCTTCTCCCTACACACTGCTGTGGTTACTGGGAGAGACGTCCCAGAAGCCACTGGTGGACCTTGCAGTGCCACATGTGGACTCTTGGATTGTTCTTGGCCTTCCAGTGAAGCACTGCGTGAGCACTGGAGGTCAACCATGACTGATAGAGGTCAAAGGTCAGAGGTTTGACCAATTACAAAGACCATAATTAATTAGATTATTTTCTTTAATGGAGTCCCAGCACTAATAAATATATATTTGTATGCGTACCCATATAAGTCCATCAATGTTTAATGCACCTTTTTTCTTGAACAGTATCTTTAAATCTCCACCTGCTTGTGTTTGCATGTTCAGGTAGATTAATGTGTATGTAGATCTATGTTAGTAGCTTCAATGTGCTGTGAAATGTGGCATCTTCACCAACACTTGTATCATTTGACTCAGGTGTCTCAGTGTTTGCAGAGTCATTGCAATAAAGCGCTCAACACCCTGGTGGTTCTGGATTGTTCTCGGGGGTTCTAAGAGCTAAACACCCTGGTGGTTCTGGATTGTTCTAGGGGGTTCTAAGAGCTAAACACCCTGGTGGTTCTGGGTGGTTCTGGATGGTTCTAGGAGCTTCTAGGGTGTTCTAAGAGCTAAACACCCTGGTGGTTCTGGATGGTTCTAGGAGGTTCTTGGAGGTTCTAAGAGCTAAACACCCTGGTGGTTCTGGGTGGTTCTAGTACAGACATGAGCAAACCCCGTCCTAATAGAGTTGCCGTATGTGACGTCATTGGCAGTCGCCTCTGTCCGGTCGGCGACTGCCAATGACATCACATACGGCAACTCTATTAGGCCAAACTACATTGGTTGATTAAGGTTATCTTTTTTTTTCTGTCAATCCCTGGCGTATTTACGGTACTTTGTTTGTATTAATGTTGTATACACAAAATTCTCTCCCTCTCTCTCTCTCTCTCTATGTATTGTTGGATCAGATTTCCTTGTGCCGTGCTGCTGATCCGCGTGTTGGTTGAATGAAGAGTCACAGGAGAAGAATGCCAATTTAAATATGTCTTTAGTAAAGAAATCAATTGAGGGTACAACTATACAGAGCTCTGGGCCCAGTTCAGAACCCTAGCAACACCAAAGTATTGTCAGGGCATGAAGTCTGACTGCTCTCTGTCCCTTGACCCAGTCCTTTTATACAGAAAGAAAACATGCAAACACTCCCAGGTGTTGTCCTCTTCTGACTGGCTGCCCGGTCTCCAGACCCAAGCCTCATTGGATGTTGGGGCAGCCTTTGATCCAAGTCTCTGATTACTGAGTGCAACAGGAAACAAGTCCTTATTTGGCAGGGAGCCAAATGATCCATCATTGGTTCCAGCGTGACCTGTTGAAATAATACAGTGCACAACATGCCTGAGGTCACAGGCTCCTCCCCCCCGTGCCTCCGATGGATCATGAGTTCTCCCCCCTGTAAATGACCGGGTTATAAAGTCTTATGGTGGTCGCAAAGTCAGTTAGCTCTCTGTCCATCCTCTGGTCCCCCATGGTCACCCTCTGCTCCCCCAGGGTGATCCGGTCCCCCAGGGTCACCCTCTGGTCACCCACTGGTCCCCCAGGGTCACCCTCTGGTCTCCAGGGTCACCCTCTGCTCCCCCAGGGTCACCAGTTAGTGAGGGATGTTCTTCCCTTTGTTCCTTCTTGAGCTCTTTGTGTGACTCCTGCAACAATGCCTTTTCTCTATGAGTAGGTCAGCCAAATGATTAAACAGCTTTATATTAATAATCATGTTATTATAAACAAACATCTAAACTAATTATATTATTCAACACTAACATCTAAACTAAATATATGATTCCAACAGTATAGATATACATACAAGGTAAATCAAAATACAGTGACGAATGTATGTATTCAACACACACTATCTATCACCGGCGAAATAGCGTTTTGACCGCCATCTATCCATATATCACGTTCGACCGCGATGTAGAGGTCTGTCCCAATGGAGTTGCCCCCCCCCCCGTCAACATAACTTCGGTGGCCCGCCGACTCGATGCAGGTCTGTCATGTCACCCCTGTTCTAGTAGCTCAACACCCTGGTGGGGCTTCACAGACACTGACTTGCTTCCATTGACATTACAGCAACACGTTTTCTCCATGATATCCCAGGATACATTGTCTCCTCCTATGAGGTGGCTCACCAAAACACTGCATCCATCTGCTGCTGCTCCACTACCCCCCACCCCCTCTGTCTAGTAAAGCCTTCTCGTGTGTCACAGTTCCACTCATAGCAAGGCTCCATCAGGGTTAGGTAAAAACAAACCCAGTGTTTGAACAAACTGAGTGGAGCTCAGCAGTGACAAGGTCACTCCTGTCCTTTGTCAAGGCCAACGTTGAGCCTCCTACTCCCCCTACAGCCACAAGGATCCAGGACTTCCTCTGGAAACACACCAGGACAAACAGCCCACATCAGAAAAACACATTTCAGTCCATAAAATGTGTGTATTTATTGATCTATTTGTAGTAGTTGATAATAGTTGATACAACTCACTGCTGACAAGGTTTACACAACACAACAAACCGTTGAGTTCAAAACCCAAAGAATAATTGTGTACTTTTCACACACATCCCCGCGCCATGTTCACTGGTCAGTGAACGGGTCACGTGACCCCGTACGTCACCAGCAGTCCATGGCTGTGTCTCAGTTCAGGCGCTGCATCCTTGGAAGGCTGCAATTTGAAAGGAAGTTGCGTCACCACACTGCGCTGAAGGCTCCTCCCAATTCCCAATAGTCAGAACGACGCTCCAAATGCTCCCTACTGTTAGCACCAAGGCTACACCACTACTATCCTTCACCTCCTTCTGCATCCCAGGATGCTTTGCGTGCTGCTGCTGCAAAGCATCCTGGGATCCTGGGAAGTCAGCTGAAATTAGCGCCATCTACTGGCAAAGACACCGCGTATAAATTTAAGTATTGAAATTTCACATCAAATCTTCAGTTTTTAACGCAGGGTTTTTACTGATTTGAACATCCAACCAACCAATGGTGAGCTTGATGCTATGAAAACCACACTTCCGGGGTTGGCCAGGCAGGAGGGAACGGCGGTGACGCAACCAGGAAGTACGCCCAAGGCTAGACCGTCCCGTGAGGTTACCGGGGAGGCGGGGTTTGGGTACCCGGCCTCCTCGCACATCAGCCCGTCGAACGGACTCTCCCACACCGTCTGCAGGACAAACTCCTTGGCGCTGGCCGCCACGCTGACCAGCCAGACCGTCAGCGTTCCCGCCACGGCGTTCGCCCTCCTCCTGCTCTTGGCGGCCGGGACCGCGTGCACCACGGTCAGGTAGCAGAAGCCAACAGAGTAGGCGCCGCTGACCAGCTTGCACAGCGCCTCGCCGAAGATCCACTCCGAGAGGTGGTAGGTGGCCCAGAAGGGGAGGCTGGAGGTGAAGAGGACATTGGACAGGACCAGGTTCAGGAGGAAGACGTTGGTGGCGGTGTTGAGCTTCTCGTACTTGTAGATGACAAAGAGCACCAAGCCGTTGCCGAGGTAGCTGAGCAGGAAGTTGACGTAGTAGAAGACTGGGATGATCCTGGCGCCAAAGTGGTTGACGCCGGTCCTGGGACACAGCTGGACCGGGTCGCTGACCACGTAACCCGGCTCATAGGTGTTGGCGGTGTCGTTGAGAAGCTGCTGGAAGAGCAAGTACTCGTCGTCGTACTCCTCGTAGTCCATGACCTGTACTGGACCTGTGGAAGACACATTACAGACGGTAAGTCTCAGTGGATACATATACATATACATTATACATATATATATATATATATATATATATATATATATATATATATATATATATATAATATATATATATATATATATATACATATACATTATACATATATATATATATATATATATATATATATATATATACATATATATATATATATATATATATATATTATTTTGAAATTAGTTTATTTTGAAAATTCACCGGATTTTCTTTTCTAGTTGTTTTTTTTAGCAACTTCCTGTACTATTGACGAGGATCGCTCACGGCTCGCGCACAAAATAGAGCAGACGCCGAAGCGACAACTGCATGGCGCAAGCCACGCGCCTGTTTGCGTCTAGTGTGAACCACCACATTGAATAACGTGGGCGCCGAATGGAAGCGCTCGGCGCTTCGCTTCCACGTCCAGTGAACTGACGTTAAATGCATGGCGCGATCCGCGAGGGGAGCCGCGCGCCTGTTCGCGTCGGGTGTGAACTACTACATTGATGAACATGGGCGCCGAATGGAAGCGCTCGTTTTTTTTGTTGTGTTTACAAGCCGGTACACCGGCTGCAAGCGTGTGACTGTGTGCTGTGAGTCAATTCATTTCCAGTTTCCACAATCTACGGAGCGGCCAAAGGCTCAAAAAGCATCGTGTGCGTTAATTGCGCGATAAAAAAACTTTTCGGCGATAAAGCGGCGTTGAGTTAACGCGTTAATAACGCATTAACTTTGACACCCTTAATATATATATATATATATACACAGATATATATATATATACATATATATATATATATATATATATAAAATGATATATATATATCATTTTTATTGAAAGACATTGATGGCATAATTTACGTATAAATAAACAAATGGATTTTATGACGCAGGCAGAAAATGAGCTTCCCCTCCATGAAAGACCAGCAGCCGCCACTCCCCTCAACAAGTGTACAGTCTCATCACGTCAGGGAGAAACAGGTGCAGCTCTTCAAAGAGGAAATCACATTTTTCTCACCGTCATCATGGACTGCCAACAAGTGATGGCAACTGTAGTTTTGTAAAGAGCCGCCAGGGGGCGCCCTCGAGTCAAAACTACCTTCTACTGCAGACTGTACAGAGAAATGAACACATGCTGAAAAAATAACACATTGATTAACAGACAAATATTTCAGACAGGTCACTCTATAATATGTCAATAAGAAACAATGTGTTCAAATGTGGCCTTGAACCTTCAAACCTTCCTATGACGTGTCGGTCCTCGCAGCTCCCAGTTCTGCCACTGAGGGGCGCTGTTTAACCAGTTTTTGCTTGTTTGGTTTTGTTCGTTGCCACAATGCAACCATCAGTTGTATCATACTGGGGAGTTGATCTTTCTGCCCTGCCAACAAGACATTTCCAGCCAATAGAAAAACTATGTCAACATTGATCAACTGCTCCTCATTCATCCAACATCTGCTGCCAAACTGCTTCTTCTCTCAGTTCACCACTCAATTATTGATCAGTTCATCTTCATCAGGCCTCAGTATCAGTCCAACACTCCATGGTCACATGACCTTCTGATGTTCCACACTTGACATGTGACTGAGAGTCTGCTTCTTCTCACCAGTCACTCCATCATCTCCATCAACAGTCAACGTCTCTGTGATGATGCGTTCAAGGACGGTGAGTCCTGACTGACACTGTCTCTTCTTCTCTCTGCAGCTGGGAGACCTTTGTGATGGGGAGTGAGGAGGAGAGTGAAGAGGAGAGCCCCATCTAGTGGTGGTTGACAGAACTACAACCAGTGGAGCTAACCAGCAAGCTGGCACGACCTTTGACCCCAGTGGAGCCTGGTGGCTGGCGGACTGCTTCTCCCTACAAGCTGCTGTGGTTACTGGGAGAGACGTCCCAGAAGCCACTGGTGGAGCTGAATCCTCAGTGGAAGAAGCAGGACTTGGAGCAGCTGCTCAGTGAAGGCAGCAGCAACACAACCACTGCTTCTGCTCTCATCATCCACGGCTGGAACATCTCAGCATTAAGGTTTCACACATCAACAACACACTGATCTGCTCTCACTTCAGAGTTCTATAACATCTTCATTTTGGAGGTGAAAAATACTTTTCAAGAGACTTTATTTCTGCTTCATGATTTTAAATAAGGAAATCATGTGGAAAAGATAAAGTGATTCACAACACAACAAGGGAACTCAAATCATTATTGAATTATAAGTAAGACAAAAGAAGTTTCCCTCAAAATAATTCATGGTTTTGATGCTTGCCAGATGTTTGTGTGGAGATTTCAGAAGGACGTCAATGAATCAGAAGGAAACCAGATCATTTATTTTATGTGATTGTTATATCATCCTAACTTTGTTACTAGCTCAAACATTATATTTCAATGATTCAATATTCTGACAATAAAAGCCATCACAACCTCTGACCTGTGTGACCTTGACCTCAACTGACGTTTCATTTCTGCTGCTTTAACACTTTGATTATATATCTCCTGAAGTCCTGCCATGGGGATTCTCCATATCTGAATAACTTGTGTACTCAAACCTTCTGTAGGCCATACCCACTTCTCCACTAGGTCTCAACATAAACCACATGAATCAATGAAAATAAATCTCACTTTTACAAACAAATCCAATTCAGTTCAAATATAATTTAAATAAAATAAATGTTACATTATAATTAATCACCAACAGATAAATCAATGCTGGATATGAGGTGGTTTGTCCTCTCTGGGTCGGCGGGGAGGCCCTACCTCAGAGGGAGGAGTTCCAGCATCTCGGGGTCTTGTTTGGGACGCCTCCCTGGGGAGGTGTTCCAGGCATGTCCCACCAGGAGGAGACCCTGCTGGAGGGACCAGGTCTCTGGGTTGGACTGGGAAGCCTTGGGGTCCCACTGGAGGAGCTGGAGGAGGTGACTGGGTCCAGGGAAGTCTGGGGGTCTCTGCTGAGGCTGCTGCCCCCGAGACCTGACTCCGGATACGGCAGTAGAAGATGGATGGATGGATGGATGGATGGATGGATGGTTGCCAGGTGATAGAACATTTCATAAAAACAGACTCTGCATTATAACTTCTATTACACTCTAAATAACTCACTCCAATATAACTGCACTCGTCCTTCTCTCACATTACATTGGATCACAATGACCAAACAACACAACAAAGACAATGATCCAACTGTACTGCCACTTCCAGACTCAGTGTAGGTCTATAGGCCTCTTGGACCTTCATGTGAACCACTGCGTGTTGACTGGAGGTGACACATGGCTGACTGCTGTCCTCCTACCTGGACAATGCAATCTCACTTTCAATCTCACAGCCACTAAAAAACCTGATTGTGATTGAGAGGTCCTCAGCAGCCAATCACTGTTGGGAGTCCAGCCTTCAAACACTCCTCCTGAATCCACAGTCACATCTGTGAGCATCTGGAACTTTGGCCCTGATCCTCCACACCACACACCTTGGGATGACAGCGCCACCTACCTGGATCCTTTCAGCAGCCAGTCCATGCTCTGACCCGTTTCCACTGTGGCCTGTTGGCTCATCTGGACCGGAGTCTGGATCATCAGTGTCCAGGTTCATGGAATCTGTCAGAGTGCCGCCGTCCTGTGATGTAATGATAGAGAATCACTCTATTTATACTAATGTGCAGAACCACGAGAGTGTCATTTCTTCACTGCTGTCAGCAACAAGCATTTGGTGTCACACTGGTGTACAACACTTATGGGCTAATTAATAAGAAATGACATATTTATGAATCACGCGCAATGCCCAGATTGTTGCTGCTTATCTGCTGATATGAGCCGTCAACTGTTGCAATATAGAACCACGGGCAGGAAATTACAATTAGTGTAGAGTGTATTATAATTTAAAAGTTTACTAACGGTAGTTCTTTAAAGAATTTAGCAGGGATGGAACAGGCTAACGTGACGACGTCACCTGTAATATGGTAGGAGCTCAACCTGCTGTCACGGTGAAAACTCCGTGTTACGTCCCGTCGAGGGGGACCGAGACGCAACGTGTGGGACACCTTCCCCCACTCCCAAGCCTCATTCATTTCTCACGGCAGTTGGCGGTTTTCAACAAAAACATTTATGAATCAGTAAATGAAATAAACAAAACAACTTAACCAGTGGGCAGCAAAGGCTTCAGGGTGGGCCCAGGCCAAAATAATAAACCAAACTCCAACTAGCTCGCCTTAAGAACTAACTAAAGAAAGAAAGAGAAGCCAAATACAGAAAGGCTAACCTCCCTACATACTTATTAAACAGGAGAAAAGAGGGGACAAAGAAAATGGCAGCCCACCCCTATGGCTGCGTGCTCTAACGCCATTTCAGAAGTGACTAACTGCAGACTTGGGAGCGGAGGAGGGATGACCGTCAGGCTGGCTCGACTGCTCCTCCTTCTCAGCCATGGCGCGTCCAATCAGCAGCCGACATCCAGGACCGCACCTGCAAGGCGTCATCCACTCTCACACACACACACAGACACAAACATAGAGGCACCTAGACCCACCCGTGGGTCATAACACCCCCTCCCTTAAGAACCAAACCCTATTAACATACCGACAAACAAAACTAAACAAGAAAACCCTGAGTTCCCCCGAAATAAGAATTTCGCAGCTAGTCCACATGTACACGTGATAATGCATCTGCCAACACAATATCAAGATCCCTAGATAGTAAGTTTGATAGATGGATAGAAATAGATAAGTTACGACTGTTCACTTTTTCGTTCACTCGCGAACTCAACTGCAACGATTGGTGGAGTGACGAGCACCCAGCACGTGACCTCTACGATGAGCTTCCTCCCACGGAAGTACCATAGGAGGACACGGATTAAATAGTATGGCTTGTCCACCAGAAGGCTGTATTATGGTGTACGTAATATAAAACTTTGGCCAGTTCTGCTTGTATTGCATTGGATTGGTTGGTGTTCCTGAAGTTTCATTTTTCGTCCCTTTTTATTTTTTACATCCGTGTTTGTGATGAAATAGTATTGTGAATCGCTAGCTCGCATTGCATGCTGGGAAACAGCGTCACTCAAGGAAGTTTTGGCTTCGCTGACACGGTCCTGAAGGGAAGTGGGTTTTAGTGCACTGGAACGGGATGAATGTGTTCAATCAAGCAGTACAAACCTGATTAATTGTCTTAATACTTCACTTCGAATGGCCATATTGTTTAGGATTAGAATTAGATGACAACTTCTTCACAATATTTGCAACTATTCAATTTGACCAGCAGGTGTCAGTAGAAGACGAAATTTCATGTTGACTATTTCCGAATGGAAGTGCTCTCTTAACGTTGGATTTTTCTCATAATTATTTGAAGTGTAGGCCTGTATCTGCACACAATTTGGAATTCGTCCCAGCGCCCTGAGCTGTAAATTTGGACGGTGTAAAATGAAAATGGCCATCTGCAGCAGAAAAGTGGACCCATATATATATATATACGTATATAAATATATAGGATGGAGCCCCCTGTCCTGTACATCAATGTCCATGTTACACAAGCATCTATGCCAGGGGTGCCCATTACGTCCATCGCGATCTACTGGTCAATTGCGAAGGGAGTTTGGGTCGATCGCATGGAGAGAGAGAGGGAGAGAGAGAGAGAGAGAGAGATCCGCGTCAATTACAGCAGGTAGAATCGTTCAGGCAGGATTAGAAAACACGGTGGATCTGGTTGATTTTGGTCATAATGTACGATGTGCTGGATTTTGTTCTTATATGTGCTGTGCTTTACATTCATTCATTCATTCATTTTCCATACCCGCTTAGTCCCGAACTCAGGGTCACGGGGGTCTGCTGGAGCCTCTCCCAGCTGTCTTAGGGCGAAGGCAGGGGACACCCTGGACAAGGGTGTCCAGGGTAAATGTGACGTATCGGCTTCGGCACCATTCAGATCAAATAAAGACCAGACAGGGACAAGAAAAAGAGTTTCGCTGTTGTTTTACACGCAAAACTACCGGGGTTGTCGCGTGAGCTTGCAATCCTGGCGTAAACTGATGGAGACGCCTCGCTCGGAAAATGCGCTTCAAAGTGCACACGCACTGCAGACGCGCCGAAGATGCTGCTGGCAAAACGTCTGCACACACACACACACACACACACACACACACACACACACACACACACACACACACACACACACACACACACACACACACACACACACACACACACACACACACACACACACACACACACACACACACACTAACCTATGCGCTGGAAAACACAAAAATATACAGCAAAACATCTTAACTTAAACACACTTTTATTGATAAAATCAAACATAGGCAGATGTAACCTTTTTTTAAACCATGAGTTTTCTGTGCAATGATGAGCATAAATGCACATGGGAACATGTTGACCCATTTAATCCTCTTTCTTTCTTTATCATTGGACTACAAATATATTTCTGAATGACTTTTCCTGTTTTATAGGAGGTGGATCTTTTTGACTTGCTCATTTTAAAAGTAGCTTGCATGTTGAAAAAGTGTGAGCACCCCTGATCTATGCCCTTTTCCAAGTCCCACAATCACTTTCACTGTCATCTGCCTGATTACACCCATGCCATTTTCAGAAAAAAATTGCACAAACAGAATACATTCAAAAAATGAATCATACACATAGTTATCAAGTCAAGTTATTTATTTCTTGTCATTGTTGAACAAAGTTAACAACAAAATTTGTTTGGAGCATCCCCATAACCACTGGCATCAGTACCCATAAAAATAATCATAAATAAGTGAGAAAAAAAAAACAAAAAAATATATATATATATAATTTATGTACAGAAATTATTTGGTCATTCATTTTTTGCAATTCATAGTCATTCCCAACAGACATAACAGACACAAAAATTCATTGCATCACACGTGGTTCAGACACAGCTTGCCTGTGATTGTACATTTGGCCAGTAGGTGGTTTCGTGTGCACATGAAACTTCGAGAAATGAACCGTTTCTCGAACCAGTTGGCTCAAGTGGTTCAATGCCTCATGAGGCTTCACCTCACCATCACTACAGTCACTGCATCCTGAATCAGTCACACTCAAAGTCGCACACCGCCTCTGCTTTGTTCTGGACTGTGGAATGGGCAATATTAATTTAATCTAATTACATTCTGTTTTATTACTTTATGTCTATTTTAATGCTCTTTATTGGTGCTGAATGGAAGTGTGGTTGTTGTTTTATGAGCTAATGGATAGACAAGTGGCCTATAACATAAGACGCTTAAATGAAGTGAATAGGATATGTCCACAATGTCAAGAAAGGAAGCAGGGTGTCTTTAAAATCGATAACATTTGAATAAGTATTAAAAGTTGAGTTGATGTTATACTTGTATTGACATTATGAGTAATTTATACAACTTTTCCCAGGAACTTTTCCCAATGATGAGGTTGAGGGCCCATCATCTGCAATTCAGCATTCTGCAGGTAGTCAACACCAAAACAAGCGTATTCAGCTGTCATAATCCTGTTTGTAAATAATACATATAAACTGTGTACTTGTAATATAAGTCAAACTTTGGTAACTTGAATATAATTCTCACAAAGGGATTTTTCATGTGTATGCACTTTGTACCTGTTATGAATTTTAAAAAAAAAACATTCATAACTAAACTCAGTTGTTGGTTTCCATCTCTATAAGTTAACAAAGATACATAGATACCTATGAAACACTTGTTTATCTTGCTGGAACTAATACTAGGTTACTAGTACTAGATACACCAGTATACTCTCCCGGAGCACAGATCAACCCACTCAAACAAACAAAAAGCATTTTACTCAGTCAGATAAGATTACTAAATGCTGGATGATACACTGTTTTGTGCATTATTTGGGTAAATAAAATAGTTCTATTATTCATACCTCCGCCTACCATTTATTATTACCTAAGGCATAGGGCATTTAAAAAAACAAAACAAATGTCATTCCGGTGTGCCACCCGTCTGTGCCCCGAGCTTGCCCCCCCCAAGAAAACAATTCTAGGACCGCCCCTGTTTCCAACACTGTGGATGCTCGGTTGTTTATTGCAGCAGACAGATAAACAATTAAACGGCTAAAGCCATCTATTCCACCATGAATGACAAATCTCCAGCTTTTGGTAAAAAAGGGAGAGAAGATGGAAAGAGAAATCTAAAATATATAAGGCATCAGATAGCTAATTGAAAAAGGTTCATGCACAGCTTATTTGACACAAAAAAGGTATGGTACAAAGATGAAAAGATTTGGAGTGGGTAGAAAATCTCAATGTTTCATTTGTTCAAGTATTTAAAAACAGTTTTGAAAAATACCGTATTAATTTGTGGTTTCCATCTATGTGCCACATTGCATTTGGTGCAGGAACAGAATACTGCCTCCGTCTTAGTGTGCGATTGGCCAAGGCTCGCACTTCAGTCCCAATTGGGTCCACTCTTCTTAAGGAATCACGTACTCTTTGAACTACAACAGCAAAAAAAAAAAAAAGAAAGACAAACTACATAAAATATTAAAGGCACAAATCCGTGTTAACACAGATAATGCTGACAAAAGGTATGATTTCATTTATTAAATACCCCCCCTTTCTTTTTTTAAATATACCGCCATTCTTTTTTTAATCATCCATGTAAGCACTTTTAGCTACATTTTGTACGGAAAGCGTTATACAAATAAAGCTAATTATATTTGTTTGTTTCGGTTAAACTGATGCACAATACAGATTACTGAATACATTCATGTGGGGATCAACTTCATATCAAACTTACTTTGCACTCGTAATCCCCTGGCATGAAGGAATGCTCTCATCATTCTGTACCCTGTGTTTGGGTGACTGAGTTGGATTTCTGCAATGACGGCATCCAGCTCTTCATCACAAAGCGCTGAATACATGTCCGACATTCTAAACAAACAAAGAATAATTCCTGAAATTTTACTTGGCAAGAGCCAAAACATATATGATTAAAAGCGTCCATTTTCACTGCAACCATTTTGACGTGTATTTGTTGTATCATTAGTGTTATTAGGTACAAGTGTTGCTGCGTTCATTGCAAGGTTAACGTCATTTGCGTCAATAGATATGGAAAACAACTACACTTAAGTGTTATGTTAAGGTGAAACAACAAAGAAGCCTTTAAGTCTAAATTGTTTAATAAATAGGTTAAGAGCAGTTGGTGTAAGTATGAAAGTCATTTCATTTATTTGTTGCGTTAAGAGAAGCATTTATAGAGCGTCGTTGCCACCTACTGGCATCTTTCGGTAGTATTTCTGTTGTAATTTTGAAGCGAACTTTATACCGGAAGTAAGACACGGGAAACACACTGCCAGCGTTTTCTGATGAGCACCCGTTCCTGTAAACCAGTGTTTGTGTACCGCGAGATATTGTCAGGCGTGCCGTGGGAAATTATCCCATTTGTGTGCCTGTGCAGTGTAGCGCCTGGCAGAGTAATCATGTAGTACTCTTCCATACCAGTAGGTGGCAGCAGCAGGTAGCTAATTGCCTTGCGCTTGGAGACAAGCGAATTAGTGACGCATGGATGCAGCGACAGGTGTGTGGATTGTGGATAGCGGGACGACGGTTGAAAGTGATGGATAAGTTTTTGAAGAGGAAAAATGCTGATTCTGAACTGGACCCTGGACAAAATCCGGACCCAGATGAAGGCCCTAGTATGAGTGGAGGCAAAGACGGTGACGTCGAGCAAAGTTTCTGGCGTGAGGCAATACAATGAAAGCTATCTTTCATTTGGATTTACTTTTACCGGAGATGCAACGGCACCGACTCCGTTGTGCTTGGTATGTGGTGAAAAGCTCTCCAACAGTGCTATGGTCCCAA
Source organism: Nelusetta ayraudi (assembly GCF_046127955.1). Taxonomy (NCBI): domain Eukaryota; kingdom Metazoa; phylum Chordata; class Actinopteri; order Tetraodontiformes; family Monacanthidae; genus Nelusetta; species Nelusetta ayraudi. The sequence continues at coordinate 4,701,175 of NW_027466100.1, read as the reverse complement.
GTAAGCTTAAACGCCATCTCCAAACGAAACAGCCCTCAGTTCAAAAGAAAAATGTGGAGTATTTTGTTCGCCTGCGAGAAACAGGCAACTTTCATGAGAAAAACCGCAAAAGTAAACGAGAGAGCCCTTAAAGCTAGCTACCACGTCGCTGAACCAGGGTTGCCACCTACCAGAGTTACAAATCCGGGACCTCTGGGGGGGGGGGGGGGGGGGGGGGGGGCTCAAGTCTGTCTGTCACCGAAATATACGGGACACAAAGTGAAGTGCGTCCTGTATCAGTTCATTACGGGACAGGTTTTTTAGTTGCCAAGTACGGGACAATCGCGTATTTTACGGGAGTAGACCACAGGCAGAAATCAAATGAGGTTTTGTCATTTTCCCTTACAAACGGGACAAATTGTGTCCCGGGAGAGATTTTATTTTTCCCGGGACAGGTGGTGAAAAAAGAGAACAATTCTGGGAAAAACGGGACGGGTGGCAACACTACGCTGAACTTGTGGCTAAATCAAAAAAGTCCCACACTGTGGCAGAGCAATTAATACTTCCCACCTGCAAAGCCATTGTAAATGAGACGCTCGGACCCGAAGCGGCTAAAGAAATAGCCAAAGTCCCTCTCTCAGATAACACAATCTCCAGACATATGAATGAGATGTCTGCAGACATCGAAAGTGTGGTTTTGGACAAGATCCCTATCAGTAAGAAATTTGCCTTGCAACTTGATGAGTCTACTGATATAAGTGTTGTTGCAGATTCTGAAGTCGACATTTCACTTTGATTTTCAGAGTGATGACACCTTGGAAAAACTCTCCATCATTATAAACTCTCCATCATTTATGCTCTATTCAGGTTGGAGTATTGCAGGTTGTCAATGCTCAGCTGTGATTGGCTGCTCTCAGCTCCGAAGTCCAACCCCTCCCACCTCAGACACCTGGACCTGAGTGAGAACCTGCTGCAGGATTCAGGAGTGAAGCCACTAATGGATCTTGTCCACAGCAGAGACTATCAACTGGAGAGTGTGAGGTCAGTACTGGTTTGGAACCATTGGATGATGGTTCCAGCACCAAAGCCAGTTGATCCCACAGCAGAGGTCCAGTGTTCCCAGTCACAGTGTGAGAGGAGGATGGTGACGTCCAGCTGCTCCTCATTCATCCAACATCTGCTGCCAAACTGCTTCTTCTCTCAGTTCACCACCCAATTATTGATCAGTTCATCTTCATCAGGCCTCAGTATCAGTCCAACACTCCATGGTCACATGACCTTCACATGTTCCACACTAGACATGTGACTGAGAGTCTGCTTCTTCTCACCAGTCACTCCACCATCTCCATCAACAGTCAGCGTCTCTGTGATGATGCGTTCAAGGACCCTGAGTCCTGACTCCTGCTGTCTCTTCTTCTCTCTACAGGTGGAGGTGAGGGAGGATGAGGAGGAGAGTGAAGAGGAGCGCTCCATCTAGTGGTGGCTGACAGAACTACAACAAGTGGAGCCAAACAGCAAGCTGTGTGTCACGACTAGTGCCTCATGAGCTCGTGAAGCCTCATGAGGCATTGAACCACTTGAGCCAACTGGTTCGAAGCTTCATGTGCACACGAAACCACCTACTGGCCAAATGTACAATCACAGGCAAGCTGTGTCTGAACCACGTGTGATGCATTGAATTTTTGTGTCTGTTATGTCTGTTGGGAATGACTATGAATTGCAAAAAATGAATGACCAAATAATTTCTGTATATAAATTATATATATATTTTTGTTTGTTTTTTTCTCACTTATTCATGATTATTTTTATGGGTACTGATGCCAGTGGTTATGGGGATGCTCCAAACAAATTTTGTTGTTAACTTTGTTCAACAATGACAATAAATAAATAACTTGACTTGATAACTATGTGTATGATACATTTTTTGAATGTATTCTGTTTGTGCAATTTTTTTCTGAAAATGGCATGGGTGTAATCAGGCAGATGACAGTGAAAGTGATTGTGGGACTTGGAAAAGAGCATAGATCAGGGGTGCTCACACTTTTTCAACATGCAAGCTACTTTTAAAATGAGCAAGTCAAAAAGATCCACCTCCTATAAAACAGGAAAAGTCATTCAGAAATATATTTGTAGTCCAATGATAAAGAAAGAAAGGATTAAATGTGCATTTATGCTCATCATTGCACAGAAAACTCATGGTTTAAAATTGTTTAGGTTATATCGGGTTATATATAGTTCGGGACTAAGCGGGTATGGAAAATGAATGAATGAATGAATGTAAAGCACAGCACATATAAGAACAAAATCCAGCACATCGTACATTATGATCAAAATCAACCAGATCCACCGTGTTTTCTAATCCTGCCTGAACGATTCTACCTGCTGTAATTGACGCGGATCTCTCTCTCTCTCCCTCTCTCTCACACTCCCTCTCTCTCTCCCTCTCTCTCTCCATGCGATAGACCCAAACTCCCTTCGCAATTGACCAGTAGATCGCGATGGACGTAATGGGCACCCCTAGCATAGATGCTTGTGTAACATGGACATTGATGTACAGGACAGGGGGCTCCATCCTATCACCTCTCCTCTCCTCACTCTCTCCCTAAGCTCTCAAATCTCCAAACTAAACGCTATCTAGTCTCAAACACTCCAAACTATAAACGCTATCAAAAATCTAGTAATCCAAACTCTCTCCAAATCTCAGTTGACTGCAACTCTCCTACAATAACCCCCATTTTGAATGGAGCCTGAGGGGTCTATATAAACCGTTAAAATATGAATTGCAGATATATATATATGTATATATATATATATATATATATATATATATATACATATATACATATATTAAAAGCAAGACTATTTCACTGTGAAATGTCGGGCTTTGCTCTTGGTGAATTGTTGAGTTTCAGTTCGACGCGCCCAAGCGTGCTTGTGATAAACAAAAATTCTGGAGGATGCGGCGATCCACTGTTCAGATTGTTTATTTGCAATCCAAAAACAAAAAACAAAAACGGTCTTACCGCGACAGCGGACAATGCGGCACAGGTTGCTTGCAAACTCACAGATCGACAAAGTAATCCAACAATCGTCAAAAAATGAGAAATCCAAAAAGTGCTTGAAAAGCGGTCTAAAACTGTTTGGCTGCATTCAACTCAAGAGACCTGCCAGCCCCGTTAACCACCCTAATATAGTTCAGGTGCTGCAGTCACCTGCCTATGGTGATGTGGGGGCGTGGCCCTTAGCGCAACCAATACTAAGAAAATACTAATTAAATAAAACAATTACTTTTGTGTCCATAATTAACACATTAAGCCACAGTGCAAATAAATCAGAAATAAGGAAAGAAAATAAATATTTTGGCTCCAACATATACATATGTATATATGTATATATATATATATATATATATATATATATATATATATATATATATATATATATATATATATATATATATATATATATATACATACATATATATATATATATATATATATATATCGGTCCACTTTTCTGCTGCAGCTGGCCATTTTCCTTTTACACCGTCCGTCAAGAGAGCACTTCCATTAGGAAATAGTCAACATGAAATTTCGTCTTCTACTGACACCTGCTGGTCAAATTGAATAGTTGCAAATATTGTGAAGAAGTTGTCATCTAATTCTAATCCTAAACAATATGGCCATTCAAGTATTAAGACAATTAATCAGGTTTGTACTGCTTGATTAAACACAGTCATCCCGTTCCAGTGCACTAAAACCCACTTCCCTTCAGGACCGTGTCAGCGAAGCCAAAACTTCCTTGAGTGACGCTGTTTCCCAGCATGCAATGCGAGCTCGCGATTCACAATACTATTTCATCACAAACACGGATGTAAAAAATAAAAAGGGACGAAAAATGAAACTTCAGGAACACCAACCAATACAATGCAATACAAGCAGAACTGGGCCAAAGTTTTATATTACATACACCATAATACAGCCTTCTGGTGGACAAGCCATACTATTTAATCCGTGTCCTCCTATGGTACTTCCGTGGGAGGAAGCTCATCGTAGAGGTCACGTGCTGCGTGCTCATCACTCCACCACACCAATCACGGTTGAGTGAGTTAGTGAACGGAAAAGTCCTAACAGGAGAAGCTTGCTGCCGGAAATAATGCGCTACAAGTGGATGTGACCCTCACTGAACCCAATTCAGACCACTCTCCCTCCACTTTTTTTGTTTTGTATGAGCATTAAAAAAAAAACAACAACATAATAATAATATGGATTTTGACCATGTATGTTTTGGAGTTCATTGAAAGAGGTTAATAAAAAAAAAGGGGTGGGCTGCCATTTTCTTTGACCCCTCTTTTCTCCTGTTTATTAAGTAAGTAGGGAGGTTAGCCTTTCTGTATTTGGCTTCTCTTTCTTTCTTTAGTTAGTTCTTAAGGTGAGGTAGTTGGAGTTTGGTTTATTATTTTGGCCTGGGCCCACCCTGAAGCCTTTGCTGCCCACTGGTTAAGTTGTTTTGTTTATTTCATTTACTGATCAATAAATGTTTTTGTTGAAAACCGCCAACTGCAGTGAGAAATTAATGAGGCTTGGGAGTGGGGGATGGTGTCCCACACGTTGCGTCTCGGTCCCCCTCGACGGGACGTAAGTTTTCACCGTGACAGCAGGTTGAGCTCCTTCCGTTTTACAAGTGACGTCGTCACGTTAGCCTGTCCCATCCCTGCTAAATTCTTTAAAGAACTACCGTTAGTAAACTTTTAAATTATAATACGCTCTACACTAATTGTAATTTCCTGCCCGTGGTTCTATATTGCAACAGTTGACGGCTCATATCAGCAGATAAGCAGCAACAATCTGGGCATTGCGGGTGATTCATAAATATGTCATTTCTTATTAATTAGCCCATAAGTGTTGTACACCAGTGTGACACCAAATGCTTGTTGCTGACAGCAGTGAAGAAATGACACTCTCGTGGTTCTGCACATTAGTATAAATAGAGTGATTCTCTATCATTACATCACAGGATGGCGGCACTCTGACAGATTCCATGAACCTGGACACTGATGATCCAGACTCCGGTCCAGATGAGCCAAGAGGCCACAGTGGAAACGGGTCAGAACATGGACTGGCTGCTGAAAGGATCCAGGTAGGTGGCGCTGTCATCCCAAGTTGTGTGGTGTGGAGGATCAGGGCCAAAGTTCCAGATGCTCACAGATGTGACTCTGGATTCAGGAGGAGTGTTTGAAGGCTGGACTCCCAACAGTGATTGGCTGCTGAGGACCTCTCAATCACAATCAGGTTTTTTAGTGGCTGTGAGATTGAAAGTGAGATTGCATTGTCCAGGTAGGAGGACAGCAGTCAGCCATGTTTCACCTCCAGTCAACACGCAGTGGTTCACATGAAGGTCCAAGAGGCCTACAGACCTACACTGAGTCTGGACGTGGCAGTACAGTTGGATCATTGTCTTTGTTGTGTTGTTTGGTCATTGTGATCCAATGTAATGTGAGAGAAGGACGAGTGCAGTTATATTGGAGTGAGTTATTTAGAGTGTAATAGAAGTTATAATGCAGAGAATGTTTTTATGAAATGTTCTATCACCTGGCATCCATCCATCCATCCATCCATCCATCCATCTTCTACTGCCGTATCTGGAGTCAGGTCTCGGGGGCAGCAGCCTCAGCAGAGACCCCCAGACTTCCCTGGACCCAGTCACCTCCTCCAGCTCCTCCAGTGGGACCCCAAGGCTTCCCAGTCCAGCCCAGAGACCTGGTCCCTCCAGCAGGGTCTCCTCCTGGTGGGACATGCCTGGAACACCTCCCCAGGGAGGCGTCCCAAACAAGACCCCGAGATGCTGGAACTCCTCCCCCTGAGGCAGGGCCTCCCCACCGACCCAGAGAGGGCAAACCACCTCATATCCAGCATTGATTTATCTGTTGGTGATTAATTATAATGTATCATTTATTTTATTTAAATTATATTTGAACTGAATTTGATTTGTTTGTAAAAGTGAGATTTATTTTCATTGATTCATGTGGTTTATGTTGAGACCTAGTGGAGAAGTGGGTATGGCCTACAGAAGGTTTGAGTACACAAGTTATTCAGATATGGAGAATCCCCATGGTAGGACTTCAGGAGATATATAATCAAAGTGTTAAAGCAGCAGAAACGTCAGTTGAGGTCAAGGTCACACAGGTCAGAGGTTGTGATGGCTTTTATTGTCAGAATATTGAATAATTGAAATATAATGTTTGAGCTCGTAACAAAGTTAGGATGATATAACATAATCACATAAAATAAATGATCTGGTTTCCTTCTGATTCATTGACGTCCTTCTGAAATCTCCACACAAACATCTGGCAAGCATCAAAACCATGAATTATTTTGAGGGAAACTTCTTTTGTCTTACTTATGATTCAATAATGATTTGAGTTCCCATCACAGGTGTTGTGAATCACTTTATCTTTTCCACATGATGTCCTCATTTAAGATCATGAAGCAGAAATAAAGTCTCTTGAAAAGTATTTTTCACCTCCAAAATGAAGATGTTATAGAACTCTGAAGTGAGAGCAGAGCAGTGTGTTGTTAATGTGTGGAACCTTCATGCTGAGATGTTCCAGCCGTGGATGAGGAGAGCAGAAGCAGTGGTTGTGTTGCTGCTGCCTTCACTGAGCAGCTGCTCCAAGTCCTGCTTCTTCCACTGAGGATTCAGCTCCACCAGTGGCTTCTGGGACGTCTCTCCCAGTAACCAGTAACAGCAGCTTGTAGGGAGAAGCAGTCCGCCAGCCACCAGGCTGCACTGGGGTCAAAGGTCGTGACACGCCCACACAGTGTTGGTGCGTGCAGCTTGCTGTTTGGCTCCACTGGTTGTAGTTCTGTCAGCCACCAGTAGATGGAGCTCTCCTCTTCACTCTCCTCATCCTCACCACCACCTGCAAAGATAAGAAGAGACAGCAGGAGTCAGGACTCACGGTCCTTGAACGCATCATCACAGAGTTGATGGAGATGATGGAGTGACTGGTGAGAAGAAGCAGACTCTCAGGCACATGTCAAGTGTGGAACATCAGAAGTTCATGTGACCATGGAGTGTTGGACTGATACTGAGGCCTGATGAAGATGAACTGATCAATAATTGGGTGGTGAACTGAGAGAAGAAGCAGTTTGGCAGCAGATGTTGGATGAATGAGGAGCAGCTGGACGTCACCATCCTCCTCTCACACTGTGACTGGGAACACTGGACCTCTGCTGTGGGATCAACTGGCTTTGGTGCTGGAACCATCATCCACTGGTTCCAAACCAGTACTAACCTCACACTCTCCAGTTGATGGTCACTGCTGTAGACAAGATCCATCAGTGGCTTCACTGATGATTCCTTCAGCTGGTTCCTACTCAGGTCCAGCTCTCTGAGGTGGGAGGGGTTGGACTTCAGAGCTGAGAGCAGCCAATCACAGCTGAGGTCTGACAAACTGCAGTCAATCAACCTGAATAGAGAATAAATGATGGAGAGTTTATAATGATGGAGAGTTTTTCCAGGGTGTCATCACTCTGAAAATCAAAGTGAAATGTTGACTTCAGAATCTGACACTACAGAAAATGTCACCTTGAAATTAAATCCTCAGTCCAAAACTAATGTGTGTTGAAATGATGTTTGGTCACATGACCACTGATGACCTGTTTTTCCTTTTCCTTTTTCTTTTTTTTCTTTTTTTACTTCAAACATGAACAGAATGAAGTTTTCATATTCTGGATGTCATTTTGATATGAATCAACCTTCAGTTCAATGTTTATTCAACATGTGTGATGAACTGTGTTTGGTGCTGAAACCATCATCCACTGGTTCCAAACCAGTACTGACCTCAGAGTTTACAGTTTACAGTCTGGACTCTGCAGAAAACCACTCAGTTCCTTCACTGATGAATCCTGCAGCTGGTTCCAACTCAGGTGCAGCTCTCTGAGGTGGGAGGGGTTGGACTTCAGAGCTGAGAGCAGCCAATCACAGCTGAGGTCTGACAAACTGCAGTCAATCAACCTGAATAGAGAATAAATGATGGAGAGTTTATAATGATGGAGAGTTTTTCCAGGGTGTCATCACTCTGAAAATCAAAGTGAAATCGACTTCAGAATCTGACACTACAGAATAAATTCTGACTCTCTACCGTCCACTGTCACAACAACAACCTCATGTTACTCTTTGATGTGTCTTTATGTTTCTATAATAATAATAATAATAACAATAAACTTTATTTATATAGCACTGCTCATACACAACATGTGCAACCCACAGTGCTTAACAAAATAAAACAAAACAAAACAAAGAAAGGTAATAATAATAATAAGAAGAACAACAACAATCATAATAATAACAATGAGAAAAAATAAAAAGCTCCACTGCCCCTCCCCCCACCCCATACAGACCCACCCCTCCCCACCAACGCACACAGACAAACGCCCACCCCCATATTCACACAGATATTAGATAAAACGGCTTGGCACTGAAGAATCTGATGAGGAAAGGCCACTATGGGGAGCCATTCACACAAGGGGGCATCATGGCCTGCAGCGCCCCTATGGGCAGACCAGGCGTAGCTCCCACCATGGAGGGCCCCCCATGAGGAAACACTGGCACTAAAAGTATAAAAGGGAGAATAATCATAATGAGAAATCTGTTGGTGTCTGTACGTCCTGATTAAAATTTGTATTGGTTAAAAGATTGAAGGTAGAGAAAAGAAATCAAGGGTTTTTGCTATTGTTTGTGATGAGGTTGGAGAAATGGGTTATTCTTGCCTGTTTGACAGTTTTATTGTAAGATTTGAGTAGATGACGAAATGTCTCATAATGGACAGTGTTACGAGAGTTAACCACTAGATGGCAGCCAAGTTCCATGCAATATGCAGAGACATCGAGTGCGAGTTGATGACGTTGGCTTCCGGTTGTTTTACCTGATGAGCACTGTTATAACCATAGATATATACAGAAGGCGAGATGTCTTATCCGCGCTGCTGGCCAATGGAATCGAACGTCCGCACTGGCGGCCATCTTGCCACAGTCACCTCGCTCCGCCCCTCTCACTCATAACTATGTATTCTTATTGTGCATGTTCTTTTAAATAGCCCTAAATTGCTCTATTTTCAACCGAATTTCGAGCGGTTTGGTTTGTTACAAAGGTTATAAGCATAGTTATGATACTGCATACTTATTAATGATTTATAACCATAGGCTTTCATGTGAAAATAGCAAACACACGCACACACCCGTATTTAATAAAAACATATATGCTAAACGCTAAACTAAACAAACCAGCACTAAATCGTAACATTAATCAAACAGCTCCAACAATAGCTTACAGATGAAATGTGATCCTACAAGCTTTTGTTTGTGGACAGCGACGATTGCTGCATCCATAAGCGGCACAGAAGTTCGGCATTTTTTCAGTTACCGATTTCCTGTAGAAACCATAATGCATGATGCTGTAGCAAAGCAATTCAATTGTAAATCATTTGCAAATTAAGTTAAATTATATAGAAAAAAAGCTATTCTGTCTCTCCATATGTCAAATTGCTTGTTTTATTTACACCTACCAATCCTAATCCCTTTTATCACAACAAGAAAAAAGACGGACTGTAATCTCAGGTTGTCACCGTTCGACTCTGAATCAAACAGGTGGGGGATGAGATATCAGCAGCTCTAGTTCATTGATCACCGTGTCTCTGCTGCATGAACTGATGAGACTGCGTTCATGCAGCAGCAACGTTATAGGAAACGCACCTCAGCGAATAACTACAACCGACACCACAAATATTGTATGTGAACAAAATACTAGTTTGTCCTGAAATAGCTGGCTAAACTTAACTTAAGAAATGAAAATCTTAGTGGTCTCAGTCGTATTAACTTGTGCAGCTGCCATAGCACCGTTATGTTTTTTTTCTCATAGAAAGCTGCACTCTCAACATGTTCAACCATCCAGAATTATTGCTACATTATGAACGTTTGTAAGAAAGCAAACCGTGTGCAAAGCCGTCAAGTTTTCAGCGAGATCAGAGTGTTAATGTTTGTTCAGATCACTCACGTTCCCTCACATTCACTACATCAGACCGTGACTGCCTGACTGTGGAAAGATGGCGGCCAGTGCGGACGTTTGATTCTGCGCCGTGAGACATCTAGCCTTCTGTATATATCTATGGTTATAACTAGCGGCCATACAATAAAAGTAGCGTATCTACAAAGATTGCCTGACTGTATAAAAGAAGCGGAAACTTAACGCCGCGGCTGAAGACAGAACAACAAGTCACTATAAAGGCTGGACGTTTTTTCAATGGAGCTAAACTGCTAAGCTAATACCTGACGTACCATGGGTTTTTCGATTCCTGTACCAGACGCAATGGACATGAAGGGGGACGTATATAACAACTGGACATTCTTTAGAGCACAATGGGAAAACTATGAGATAACAACGCAAGATAACAACTATATATATATATATATATATACATATATATATATATATATATATATATATATATATATATATATATATATATATATATATATATATATATATATATATATATACATATATATATACAAATGTATATATATATATATATATATATATATATATATATATATACATATATATATATATATATATATATATACATATATATATATATATTTATATATACATATATATATTATGAATCAATCAACGCAAGATAACAACTATATATATATATATATACATATATATATATATACATATATATATATATATATATATATATATATATATATATATATATATACATATATATATATTTATATATACATATATATATTATGAATCAATTTCTTCTTTTTATCTGCATATTCACATAAACTTTACCTCTTTACTACTATTATTTCTGACCCTAACATTTTCAGCAATGATTTTGGCAATGGTTTATTATTTATTTATTATTAATTATTTATTTAATGTTAGACAGAGGAACAAATTTCGTTTAACATGAACAATATATCAAGGTAACCTTGATATATTGGTAGGGCGGAGCAAGAAGGAAAAGCAACACATGAAATGAAGTTCGTTTCAGTTTTATCTAGAAATAGATGCTTTATTAATCCCCCAGAGGGGGAAATTTGTGTTCAGTAGCCAACATACATAAAAGGACATACGAAAACACAGAGTCATAAAACAAAGTAAAAGTTACCAACGTTTGAATAAATAAATAATAAAAGTGTACAAATACAGAAAATCTCAAGGCGCACACTTGCTATGGTCATCAACCTTTTGCATGGCTGCAGTACAACCAGTGCGCCAGCAGATGACCCCCACGTTCTTAATAAATGAAGCTTCGAGTAATGAACCAATTTTCAACACAATAGTCCAAAAGGGTTCAAAGCCTCATGAAGCCTCGTTTGGACATCACTAGACACAACGGCTTCCACTGTCATTGAATGCTGCAAGCGTCAGTTTAGCCGGCATGGAATACCAAATATTGTCATCACAGACAACGGACAACCGTTCTCCAGCATGGACTTTCAAACTTTTTCAACAGTATGGGACTTCAAACACCTCACATCCTCACCATACCACAGCCAGAGTAATGGTAAAGCTGAGTCGGCTGTCAAAATTGCCAAGACCCTGCTGAGAAAGGCAGTGCATGCTGGTGATGACAGATGGAGGGCCGTACTAGCACGGAGGAACACTTCCACAGAGGGACTCAATAGCTCTCCTGTTCAGCGACTCCAGTCCAGACGCACAGGCACATTGTTACCCTCTCATCCACCTCTGCTGAAGCCGGCTGTGATACAGGGGGTACTTCCTCGTAAGCTGGCACGGGTCACTGCATCGAAGTGGTGATATGACCAACATGCTCACGACAAGCCCATGATAATGCAAGGCGACACAGTTCGGGTCTTCCTACAACCAAATGGGCCCTCTCGCTCCTGGTCACTGGGGATTTGCACCAACCAATTGCGTGACAGGTCATATGAAGTGGTTGTACAGGACAAGGTATACAGGCGCAACAGGAGGCACATTCCACCGGTGGATGAAACTCTCATCATGCAATCTGATAGTCCCCTGGTGGAAGATGACTGGGACAACAGTCAAACAGACAGCAGACTCGAGCACATAGTTGGTGACAGGAGGGAAGGGGCTTCAGAACTAGAACGGGCTCCAGTGTTGACTGATGTGCCAAGTGTCCCCCAATCTGGACATTTAGGCCTCAAGCAGACCAGAACCAGATCCAACATAAAACCTCCTGAGAGGTACCGCAAAGACTTTGTTGTTTAAACTTTCTGAAGAAGGAATATCATCTCTTGTTTATTTCTGTGCCACTTTGTTCATGTGGACTGTTCATTTTTTTCTAATGTTTAGGAGAGTGAACTAGTCATTTCTGTTTAACCTGTAGCCAGCTATTGTTGTTGCTGGCCACGTAACTCTCATCCGGTCACTATTGTCCATTTTCAACTGCTTTCTTTCCATATGTTAAAGGAGATGTTACGAGAGTTAACCACTAGATGGGAGCCAAGTTCCATGCAATATGCAGAGACATCTAGTGCGAGTTGATGACGTTGGCTTCCTATAACTAGCGGCCATACAATAAAAGTAGCGTATCTACAAAGATTGCCTGACTGTATAAAAGAAAGAACGAAACAAGGACAGGAGTTGGGGAAAAAACGCCTCACCCCATCAACAACCACAGAATCAACGAGGCATACGTCCCTGTCACTGTCCCGCCACAAGGGGCGAAACGTCAATGAATGGTAGTTCATGGTTGATGACCCTGCAGCTGACCCGTGGGCACCGAAAGAAGTGCGACAGGCAGCAATGCCAAGCAGGAAATGTCTCCTACCTGTACATTTACAGTAAGTGATAAAATAGCTATATTGCATTTATTTTTCAGTGTTTTAAGAGTCCTTTCATTAAAAAGCTAAATACCATGAAGACACATATTTTGTGGAAACACACCCACTTCCACATTCAGGTGGAGGTCCTCCACCCCCGCGAGATGTCCCGGTGTTGAAACTGTAGGAGGCGGCGACTCTCACTGGAAGTGTCGGGACTGTTCTTCGCTGTAGGGGAGCGCTCCTCGTGGAGCAACTCTACTTCCGGTGTAGGGAATGCGTTATGCAGCGTTTTTTCTTTTGCTTGTGTTTTCTTGCTTTGCATCGCTCCTCTGATGAAGTGAATGTTTTTATGTCCTGCAGCGTGTTGTTTTTTTGTTTTGTTTTTTTGCGTTTGCACCACGATCCTCTTTTTGTACCGTTGTAAACTTGTATTTGTGTTTGTGACTTTGCGTCGTTTCCGTGCTCAAATACGCGATTGACCCGTATTTGGCAGCTAAAAAAGCTGTCCCGTAATGAACTGAGATTGGACGCACTTGACTTTGTCTCCACTCCGTCGCCCCGGCAACCCCAGTGTCCACGCTGAGAACTCTGTCCTCCGCAGTTCTTGGCATTTCGGCTCGCAATCCCAGAGGTGGGCAATGGGCATTCATTGCTGAATGTTTAAACCCCCCCCTCCTTTGGTTGTGGTTTATTTGGTGTAGACAACTGAGTTTGTCTGTTTTTGTTGTTGGCGTCACCACTTTCTTTGGTTGCTTTTGTTTTCTTTGTTTTCTTGGTAAAATTTTGGTGAAACGTTGGGTTTTCTATTGATCAGCGATTTTGTTACAGTTTGATTTCCTTTTTAGTTCATTACTATTTTGTTCCCCAGTGATCGTTACCTTTTGTTTTGTGTGTGTGTGAAGACTAAAGAAATTGTTTCTTTTGTTTGAACTGTTTAACGCTTGCCTGAGTGTCTCAATGTATTAGTGTATTCATTGTGTTCACTTTTCTTTTGGACAGGAGTTGGCGTAGCGTGCGGCAGACTGCGTCGGTGGTTCCCCTTCACTTTGCTTTATTTTGCACAGCACGAGGGAAATTTTGCTTTGTAGTGATTCCCTTCGCTTTGTTTATTCCCTTTTTTCAGTTTTTCTTTGTTTTTTCTTTAGCCTTTCCGCTCGGCTACGTCCAGCCCTGCTCCCCTTATTTTCTTATGATGTTGAACAATCTTTTTGGTATAGTACTTATTTTTTTGACACTCACTCAGGCAGCTAAACCTGGTCTTATTGTTTTTTAAAAAAAGATTTTCCTTGGTGTGTTTAAAAAAGAGTCAACTATTTTAAATTGTGATTGAATAAAGCTGTTTCTTTGGAAGTCCGTCTCATCCTCTCAAATCTCAAAGCGTAACGAACCTGTGTAGCCCGAGGAATTTTATTATAGTCTATTTCCTGGGGTGCAACTCCCCAGGTGGCGCTGTCAGGCAACATAAAAAATAACATTTTATAGAATTATATAATCCCTATATATGAATTCACATGATCATGGGTGTTATGATCAATGCTCCCTCTAATTTTCCATGTGTCTGGGCATCCAGACAAGCTCCTTGAGCACACTGAGGACCACTGTGGGCAACATCAGATGTGCACGCTGTGGCCACACACCAGTATCACACCTGTTCAAAACCTTGGATCATAGCAAGTTACATGGCTTATTAAAAGAATCAAATTCCAGCAGCAATTTTCATGAGTTTACTTTGAATAGAAGTGATTTGGCCCACTTCAAATGAAAAAGAGCAAAATCTTGTTGTTGATGAGATGTGTAGTGTGTTATATGTGAGAGTCCTGCTTTAACCATAGGAAGAGTCCTGCTTTGGCCTGGCTGAGGTCCAGTTGTGGCCTGGCTGAGGGTCATGTTGCGTCAATGTGCAGTGGCATGCGCGTGATAGATTGAAAAATAAGCCGAAGTGATAGCTCTTCTCTGAATAGACAAGTTAAGCCAGTGTGCTGCAGTTAGCCAGTGAAAATAGAGCGGAGTGGCACCTCTTCACTTTGTTACGCAATCTATGTCAGCGCGGTGCTGCAGCCTGGAAACTTTCTCTGCCTTTTGGATTCATACGGTGCAGCTGGAAGAAAAAAAAACATCATTCCGAAGGCGTAGCGGTGCGCTGCCTAATAAAAGCTCTAAAATTATTAATTAATACGTTTCTGTTGAATTTTATTTTATGTGCTACATAGATTTCCTTGTGCGCTGAGAATGTGCAAGTAGTGCGCGATTGCGCAAGCAAGCAGCTTAGAGGGAACATTGGTTATGATGCAATAAAGTAAATACACTGTGAGTCAGTAAAGTACCCGTTCTCTACTTGTTCTGTAAAATAGTGGTGTGTGTGTGTGTGTGTGTGTGTGTGTGTGGCTGTGTGTATGCCAGATAAATATCAGCTGTTTCCCACATTGACTGATGTGCTTTTGAAACTTTGATCTTGTCTTCATGGTGTTGACTTTCTAAATGTCTGTGGTGAATACATGGAGATCTTGACAGAAGAGAAATCTACCAACAAGCAGAGACTTTATCTGGATTGTCTTGTTGCTTTATTGCTTCAATTCAACAGTTGATCATTGACTTGACATTGTTATGCAGTATAGACTGATGGTATATTTCATGACTTATTGATTGACTGTTGTCACATTGAGCCAACAAGCAGAATCAAAAGACAAAATTCTCTCACAATATTTACATGCATTCATCTGATTGTTAACAAACGGATCAACAGTCAGAAGGTTGATCAGATGGATGAGTTGTTGAAAGGTCAAAGGTCAGGGTGGAAAGGTCCAGAGTGGAAACAGACCTCAGCTGTGTTTCCACAGTAATAAAGTTGTCATGTGGACTAATGACACTTTATTAATCTGCGGGATGAATGGGCTGCAGAGGAAGAGAAACAACGTGGCACAAACATCCAGCAGGTGGACAACAGTCACCAGGAGCACCAACGAGGAAGTGGCGTCCAGGCCCCGCCCACCCTGTGATTGACAGCCGGAGACACTGGGTAACAAACGTCAAGACAGAAGAAGAATCAAAGGTGAGAATTCAGCTCAGAGTCTCTCTGACGACTTCAGTCACACTTTCATCAACTCAGCTGAAGAACCTGAAGGAACATAAAGTCCAACATGTAGCGGCTGAGTGAAGGAGGTCTGGACTCTGTGGAGGAGCTCCATGGTTCCAGGTACACTCCCACTCTGGAGGACCGAGGACCTGAGACACGAGTACTGATGTTGTTGTGACGAAACCAATATTCACCTGGGTAACAATATAAACTCCAGGATTTGTCATTTGCTGTGTCTCAATTCAGGTTCTGCACCAAACCCCGCCTCCCCGGTAACCACTCGGGACGGTCTAGCCTTCGGCGTATTTCCTCGTTTCGTCACCGCCGTTCCCTCCTGCTGGCCAACCCCGGAAGTGACGTTTTTATAGTATCATGCTAACCATTGGTTCGCCATCTAACGATGCCGTTGAATGTTCAAATAAATAAAATCCTACCTTAAAAACTGGATACTTTATGTGAAACGTCAATATTTAGATTTATATGTCGTGCCTTAACCAGTACATGCCGCTAATTTCAGCTGACTTCCCAGGATCCCACGATGGTTTGCAGCAGCACGCAAAGCATCATGGGATACCCAAGTACGCGAAGGATAGTAGCGGTGTATCCTTGGAATCGGCTAAAACGAGTGCGTATTTACGAGTGCGCATTTTGAGCGTCCTAAACACCCTCGGGAATTGGGACAAGCCTTCGCGCAGTGCGATGACGCAACTTCCTTTCAAAATGCGCACTTCAAGGATGCAGAACCTGAATTGAGACACAGCAATTGAATCCAAATCTACTTTCCTCTGACCTTCCTGCTCTGCCGATGTTCCTGTAGGCCACTGCTACACCAACCCCCTAAAATAAACCACAGAAGTCCCTCCCCGTTCTCCACTCAACCTCCCAGTAACATCGTCCAGTCACACCTTCTCTACTCAGGACATGCTTCTTGTCAGTGAATCTGTCTGGATGATCACAATAAGACTGAACTTCCTCCATGAATGTCACTTTTCTGTGATCCTCAGATAATAACAGACGTTTGTGCACTGTGCAGAACTTGCTGTATTTCATCTCTCAGCTTGGTCCAGCTGCTGCCACGTCCTCAAAGTATCTCAGAGGACGGATCTCCAGGCTGGAGGAGTCTGGAGACGGACTGAGTGCTGGCAGTGAGGAGAACCTGTGGAGAAACTGGCTGTGGTCCAGTGTGTGTGAGATCTTCTCCAGCTCAGCGTCTCTCCTCTTCAGCTCCATCATCTCCTGCTCCAGCTTCTTCTCAAGCTCTTTGACTCCACTCACTGCTGCCCCCTGTGTGGATCTGACCTGCTGCTGCACCTCAGAGCGTCTTTTCTCCAGCAGACGGATCATCTGGGTGAGGATCTTCTCGCTGTCCTTCACTGCTTTATCAGCAGAGCCGTTGATGGACTCCACCCCCTTCAGGTCTTCCTCTGTGTGCTGGATCTTCTGCTGGATCTTCTACCTGGTCTCCTCCAGCTCTCTCTGCCTCCCAGGCCTCTGTACTGCTGCTGACACTGTCTGATGACCTTGATGTTCATCCACACAGCAACAAGCACAGATGATCTTCTGATCAGTGCGGCAGAACATCTTCATCACCTCATCATGACGAGGGCAGATGTTCTCCTGGAGCTGCTGGCTGGGTTCCACCAGCTTGTGTCTCTGTAGGGGAGCAGCATCACGATGAGGCTGGAGGTGAGAGTCACAGTAGGAGGCCCGACAGACCAGACAGGACTTGAGGACCTTCAGTTTCCTCCCAGTGCAGACATCACAGGCCACATCTCCAGCATAGCAGTGATCAGCAGGAGCATCTTGGAGTCCAGTCCCCCCCCCCTGCAACGAAACTTGGCACGTTAACTTTGCAGACACGTTAGCGTAGCGCGACAGTGATAGCATGCGTCCCCCCCCCGTCAACGTGAGCGCAATTTCCAACCAGCACTGCAGAGAGAAAGGCAATATCCAGGTGGAGTGAAAAAACATCCCAGTGCCCACCATCACAGACATATAGACGTAGATAAGATACATTTACATAAAATACCAGAATGTTTGTCAATTTTTCATTAAAACATATTTTATTTATTTAGTTAGATAAAAATGTTTCCTCCCAGCACAATATGTATTTGTTAATTTAACTCACATTCCTGCCATCATCTTAACACCATTCAGTGTCACTTTTAAGTTGGAAAAGCATAATAATTAAATTACTTAAATGGCACATTTCAAGTAAAACAGTTGCTATTTAGTCTATTTGTGGTGGTATGTGAGTTATACTTCCCATAAAAGACTTCCTTTTACATCAAGAATATTTAAATTTTTCATAGATGACTCCCAAAGAGACAGACATATTCTGTCAAGTTCTAACCTGAAGACCACTCCATGTGGTCCAAAAAGAATTATATTGAATTGAGAGCAGCTGTTCTTATTTTCTCTTTTTTGAGAGAGATTTGCTCAGATTTTCAGTTGACCTGTTGATTTGATTTCTCTGATTAAAATTAAAACAAAGTCTGATATTTGGCAGCTTGTTTAATTCTTATACATAGGTATAAAATACATTTTTTATAATAACATTCACGAGTTTTCGTTGTAAAAGTCATCATTTTCATATACACAAGTTGGACGTCTAAAAGTATCGGTATCTGTATTGGTATCGGGATACTAGCCTTGGTATCACCTGGTATCGTATCGAAAGGAAAAATAGTGGTATCGCTACTTCCACACACACACACACACTATACTGTAAATGGCTGCAGTTTCCTTTACAAAAGTGCTACAGACATCATTCAAACATCCACGTGTTTGTCTCATCAAGGCCAATATTTTACATTTGACAGCATCCTCCAAAAAAAAAAAATGGAGGTGAGAAATCTGCATCATTTGCATAGACTTCTTTCAGCAGATGTCGCCGGGCGTCGGCAGAGGACGGGGGTCATCGGCGGTCATCAGGGGTCACGGCGGCCACGGCGGCTCAGCCCCGCAAACGCTGCTTGCAGCTTTAATTTATTGTTTTGATTTGATTTAATTTATTAGTGTTAATGGCTGCTGAAAAAAGGGCATGAATAGTTCAAATTCGAGTTGAAAGTAAAATATACAAATGTTGGAAGTACTAGTAATCATTACTATGTACAGTTATGCCCATCTGTTATCTTTGTTGGGCTTGAGTTTATGATTATTTTTTTTACCCTGTGCATCTTTTGTTTTGTTAGTAGTACTTGTCATTGCTCCAACACGAATAAACATGCTGTATCCCACTAGATGGCGCATTTGCCTTATTTACAAGCACCACGGTCATCGGAGCTGATTGCTGCCACTCTCAGCAGCGTGCGTCTACTAAGGTCTACTAAGATTCCACAATCTATTACACCTCGTGAGCAAAACAGGCTACAGGTAAAATTAAACATCTTCAGTTGAGCAACTCAGGCAAGTTAAACTGATTTAAAAACAAACAAACACTATAATACTAGGAAAAGAATCCTCTATATGTCAATAAATACAACAGATTGAGTATTCATAAAAAAAAAAAAAATGCTTACTTTAAATAAGAAAATCCAACAAACCAACAAGTGCAACACTAAAAAGCAAACCAACAATCAAAATAATGCTTAATTGCCTTAGCTTCGTCCCACACTTATCAGCTTAGCTACTAAGAATAACACACATTATTCACCTGGACAGAAGGAGGTTCTGAGGAACATGTTGGTCCTGGAGCTTCCTGGTCAGGATGTTCGGGAGATCCCTCGGGCTCAATGTCTGCAGCGCCAACATATTTTAGAATTGCTCCTGCAGAGACAAAGCTCACTAGATCATCAAGCAAAACAGATCAGAAGCACATTTTCCTATTTTATTATTACAGTGATGTTGCAGTAATATAGGAAAATTAAAAATGTATTTGTTTTTAAATTAAACATTATGATTGCAGTGTCCCTTTAAAGCTTTTACCCAATTACAAAACTGTCATTTTTAAGAGTTTTTGGCATTACTTTACACACTGTACTAGTTAAAGTAATAAAACTAAGATAAATGACCCACTGCCACAACAGTCTAAAATAGTCAACACCATGCCAAATAAAGTATTTCCATAAAATATTTCTTTGAATTCTAAAACAGTAGCACATTTCTAATTAAGGGCCTACAAAATACAAACTAAGCTTAGTAAATTCATCCTAAGTTAAGGCTAAAATAACATTAAGAGTCAAATATGTGAGAGACAACTTCCACTGAACAATAACAGGGGACTGACTACAACAACTACAACATGCCCTCCCTCCCACCCTCCCTGTTAGAATGTGAATAAACGGGTGTGGAGTCAATCAGTCATTCCCATGGCAGGATAGGCCAACATGGCAGGATATGGTCAACTTTCATAAAACAAACAAAAACGCTGATTCATGACGAACAAATATTAGCCAGCCAGCTAACATTTATCCGACGCTAGCTAGCTAGCTGGCTAGCAGGACAAATAAACAAACTTGGGGGGGGGGGGGACAACAGCGTTTCCCCTCCTCCTCTCCAGCCCACATCACAAACAAATAACTTACATTTCCCCTTTGCAAGTTTTTCTTGATCAGTTTTCTTTTCCTTCCGTTTTTCCGCACCGCTGGGATAACTCCTTTTTGATGCCATTATGGTGTCTGTTTGTTTTTAATCCTCTCGCTAACGGGAACGAATGGTAGCTGTCAATCATTCACATCATACCTGTGCGTCGCCGGCCCGCACCGTCACAACCTGCGTGACAGTGCGGCAAGCCCCCAGAGTCCAAGATGGCGTCCCATTCCTTTCAATGAAGTTGCTCACCCAGCGCATGGCTCCCAAAAACTTTTTGACTTCCGCATTGATGGGATAATAGAGCATGCGCAGTTGTGTCAGTGTGGAGACCGTCACGAACCGTACGAAATTCAACGTGGAAATTAATGTATTTTTTACGGAACAACTGACGATTGTTGTTTGGAAATTTTGATGATGATGATGATGATGATGATGATGATGATGATGATGATGATTATTATATTAATAAAATAGTATTATTATAATAATATACTATTATTTGTGTATTAAACAAGTGAGCAATGTGCCACTGAATAATAAATGATAATTCTTTGAAGCAACTCTCTTTGGAAAGCAGACAAAGTAATGAAATGATTGGTCTATTTATTTCATCAGAACTAAAAAATAAAAAATAAAAACTGAACGATCTTGAAAGTTCCTCCCTTTCTCTTGCACCTGTCGACCGGTCAACTTTTGGCTTCTCTACAGTGTTCGAGAAAATGCCGACCTGTGCTGCAATTAACTGTGTCACCCGATCAACAGGCAAAGGGTGCAAAGGACCCACGTTACTTCGGTAAGAATGATTAATGAAATGACTGTAAGGAACTTTTATGCCGCTGACGTTTTTACGTACGTACGTCCGTGTGTGTGTAGCTAACACAAATTTGCAAATATTTTGTCGTCCTCATGGAATTAAACAGCACACCATGTTAATTTATCAGCGAGTGCTCTCTCTTTTCATGCAATTCATCACGCTTAACATGTAATGCTGAATCATGAAAGCTATGGAGCAAAAAATAATAATTACATAAACGACGAGTGAAATAAAATGTGTCATTCATTCAATAAAGATTTCATTCATTCATCTTCTATACCCGCTTATTCCTATTCAGGGTCACGGGGGTCTGCTGGAGCCTATCCCAGCTGTCTTAGGGCGAAGGCAGGGTGACACCCTGGACAAGTCGCCAGTTCATCGCAGGGCCACATAGAGACAAACAACCATTCACACTCACATGCACACCTACGGACAATTTAGAACGTTCAATTGACCTCACGTGCATGTTTTTGGAGTGTGGGAGGAAGCCGGAGAACCCAGAGAGAACCCACGCAGACACAGGGAGAACATGCAAACTCCACACAGAAAGGTCCCAGGTCCGGGCAGTTGAAAATGCCATTTTATTTCATTTAACAAAGCATATCATTATTTCATCATGCATTTAATTGTTCTGTGGTCCTGTGTTTTAGTGCTTCATAATTTTATTCTGTTGTCAAATTTGCCCATCAAAGTCAGATTAGTAATCCTGTACATCAGTTTAAGGAAAACCAATTCTAGGTAATGGATTGCAGATCTTGTAGTGACCTGTTACAATGGAAAGAAATGTATACATAATAAGTACGTCTGTGTGCCCGATATTTTAGCTAACACTAAACTTTCTGCACAACTGTCTGCATTGTGTTCAAGCTTAAATGAGTTAAATATGTTTGCATACCCAATTTTAAGTAAAATTACACAAAAAAAATTTTGGAATGTTTTGCTTTTTACAGCTTTCCTTTTGGGGACAGAAAAAGGTTGCACAAATGGGTGGAAAATGTGAGAAGAAAAAACTGGACACCCAATGACAACTCCAGGCTGTGTGCTCTTCACTTTGAGGAGAAATCTTTCATTTTGCGTGGTGAGAGAAAGTGCCTAACTTCAACAGCTGTACCAACCATTTTTAGTTTCTTCAAATCAGGTAAGAGCATGACTACCAAACAAAAGGTAAGTGAGTCACACACACACCCACACACACACACGTGATTTTGATCAAATCTTTGACCACACATATTCTAAAAAATGTAAAGAGGTGTCAGAGATCTTGGAAGAAGACAGTTTTCTCGTGATTCAGGAACCATGTGACAGCCATACTGTGTCTGATGTAGATGTAGAGGTCACAAATGATGTACAGATCACCAATGATGAAGAGGTCACAAATGATGAAGAGGTCAGAGCAACAATGAAGGGATTTTACATTGACTGTTCAGTTAACATGTTCAATGTTAAAATATTCACATGAAAAAAACTTGAAAATCGTTACGGCAGACGTAAAAAAAAATTTGTAAGAAAGTGTTGAAAGTTATCTTGAAATCATTTATGAGGATACTCATTATAATATTGATGAAGTGTTATTTCATGTTTTGTTGGCTGTTTCAAGGGTTTATTTAGTTTGTTGTGACACAATCTAAGGTTGAATTTGTAAAGAAATAAAAGTTCTTGTGAAAAAAGATAGTGGTCAAAGTGATATTAGTGTTATTTGTGTTTGTGTTTTTTGTTGTCTTGTCTGGATTTGTCCTGTTCGTTTCTGGTCTGTGTTTGTGTTCCCACTCTTGGCCTGCATCTTGTCGTGGTGAGTGGGCTTTTAACTAAGACAGGACAATTATATATATTGTCTGAAGCCAGCAAAATAGTCATTATGAGAATTATAACTGAAGCACACTAAATAATACACCATCAGTCACATTTTGCTTTTCTGTTATTAATCTAATGTGTGTTATGTCAAGCCTCCACAGTGGCGTGCTGCAGTCAGGATGAGACAAACAAGGTGAATGGATGGACGGATTGATGAGCCCAGCGAGCCTCCACCATCCACAGACAAGCCAGTCCCATCTTCCACCCAGAGAGATGTCTCTTCCATCTATCTTTGCCTGCCAGGGAAATGCAACCAAACATAGTAATTACAGATGGTGTTGTCTCTGTTAAAGTGACACATGAAATAATAATAATAATAATAATAATAATAATAATAATAATAATAATAATAATAACAATAATATATATATATATGTTTTGTGATTCATGTTCATGACAATAACAATCAAACAGATTTTCTTCATTCTTCCAATGAGTTTCGCAAACAAACATGGAATTTTCCCTGGATCACACAAATACATTTGTAGATTATATAAAGACAATTATAAAACACATTTGTTGTGGTTTCATATTAAAGCAGATAGTCAAACGTAAATGTAGCATGGTAATGTTGCGAAGACACATTTATTTTTGTTTTTCTTTGTTTCTTTAGAAGCTTTTATTTTGGTTTTCTGTGGAAGCACAATAGACAACACACATGTTAACGTCCGCTACTACGGTTCGCTCCGCATACGTCTCACGAGCCACTTGAGAGACTTCCTCTCGAGCGTTATCTACTTTTTACATTTCAAAACACAGATCCATACCCGACTTCGACTTGAACTTATTAATCATGTCGTTTCCCACATTCAATCTTACTCGTATACGTTTAAATATTCACATTTCTACTGAATAAACATCCCATAACGTTAAACGAACACTAACGTAACCGAGCGTCAACCCCGCCTCCTGGTAACCTAGCAACGGGCTAGCCGTTGTTTCCTCTTCGCTAGGTAATCACTCGGAGACGATACATTCAAAACGTAAATTTAACTCACATACCCTCGATCTCAGACTTCAATTACGAAACAGCCACACATACATTTGCTCTTATTTTCAACCATTTCCCCTTCTCACCTGTGGAAGCACAACAGATAACACACACGTTAACGTCCGCTACGACGGTTCGCTCCACAAAGGTCTCACGAGCCACTTGAGAGACCTCTCTAGCGTTATTCCCCGGGGCGAACACGACCTCCACTGGTAGAAGTGGGTAACTGCACCCTGCTCACTGATCACTCTCACACACGCCACAAACCACAACAAAAGCAGGAACAGTGCTTTGCCACAATTATGCTACATAAACACGTCCTGGTCCCCTCTGGATCCTCTTTTCCGGTCCTCGCGATCACTCTCTTGGCTGCGGTGGGCATGGTTCTGCCCGCGGTGTCTTCCTTTGTCAGGGCATTCTCTGGCCCAGTGACCCATTCGGCCGCAGATGTGGCACGCCCCCTTTTCGCCTCTGTCTCCGCTAGTCGCCCTTCGTCGGTTGTCGTTGTTCCTGTAGGGCCGTCTCGCCGTGTCACTGAGGTGCTTCATCATGGTGAGGGAGGCACGCTTTATCTTCTTGTCCTCTGCATCGCTGGCCTCCTACAGAAGCCTCTCAGCGTGCACTGCATGACGTCGGACCTCTGTCAGCCGGGCATCTTCAATCCCCACGCAGCAGCTTCTGTTAACTGCTTTGGCGATCTGGGGGAGCAGCCCTTGTCTGAAAGCAGTGATGAGGCTGGCCGTTTGGTTGACGGCAGTCCTGATGAACGTGGCGACGCTGCGGCGTCGGTGCTGGAGTGCGCAGGGTTGTACGGTGGTAGCGTTGGATGAGGGCAGGCGGGAGGAGGGAAGACAGGCATGTCCAGGAGAGGGTCCCTCGGGCCTGTAAGAGAAGGATACAGACGATTTGGTGCATTTGAATGCTCGTGTGTGAGTGGCTCCTTTTCTCCCTCCTCTGGGGAGTGTGTGTGAGCGTGTGCACCCTCTGCCGTTATCTCTGTCACCCCTGTGCTCCAGCGCCCAGCGCTGTTCACACGTTTCTTTACTTGTTTCCTGTCCCTGACCTCTGCTTCAGGTTTCCAGAATGAAAAACACCTTTCATGATCTTTGATGATTTGAATCTCCCACCTGTTTGGGTTTTTCTTTTTTGTAACCTTTCCCTCGGCTATATTCAGTTTATCCCGGAGGTTTCTCAATTCCTCCATACTCAGTGATCCCCCCTCTGGGAAACCATACTTTTCAACCCAAACATCCAACATATCAAGACAATCTGGACCGTATTTTTTCCGCATGTCGTCCACAATTTGTCCCCCCTGGGGAACTGCAGCAGCCACTTTGCTCTGGTTCTTCCCCATCCCTGTCTAGACTTATTACTTGTAGCTGCACAGGCATCCCTGTGCCCCCTTTTTTTACTCAGGCGCAAAAAGGTAGAGAAAAAATTCACCCCTTCGGTACTTAGTCACCAAAGGTTTTGCCCGCTCAGCCCTCACCAACCTTCTTGGATATCTGGTTAGCGGGACAGGCCCGCGATATGACCTTGACTGCCGCGATATTATGATTTAGCGTACGTTACGCTCAACGTCATTCCGTGTGGCAGGTAAAAAAAAAGGTGGTGTTGTCCCGGGTGTCCCAATTCCATCGCAAGCCGATCGGAGCCGATTATCACCCGGGTCGTTTGTCAGGTTGGTTGACCCGTTTTGTCGTGCAACAGCTGCAACTGCAAACTGCAGGCTTCAATTTACCGACGCCTTACACATGTGATGGCATGGAGACTGTGCATTGTAGCAACATCAGTCCCCTCAGAGAGAATCTTCTCCAAAACAGGGCAGATATTTACAGAGAGAAGAAACAGGATCAGCCGCACAAAGATGAGGCTCTTGGTTTTTCTCATTGTCAATCTTCACTAAAGGACAAAACTGTTATCTGAATGCTGATTTTTTTTTCTTTTTGTTTTACACATTTTAATTCATATTTTGTGGTGTGAGTTTCTGTAAGCGTATGTTGTTTGACTTTACATTTGTGTAGTAGTAAAAAACTAAACGTTTAAAATTGGTAATAGTTATTTAGATAGAGGCACCTAGACCCACCTGTGGGTCATAACACCCCCTCTCTTAAGAACTAAACCCTATTAACATACCTACAAACAAAACTAAACAAGAAAAACCTCAGTTCCCCTGAAATAAGAATTCCGCAGCTAGTCCACATGTACACGTGATAACGCATCTGCCAACACATTATCAACCCCCCTTCCTGTGGCAAATCTGGAGATTGAAGTCTTGCAGGAGCAGAGACCACCGCATCTACGGCTGGTTTGATTGCGCATCCTATCCAGGACCACGAGGGCATTATAGTCTGTAAAAACCTGACCCCAAATTAACATCAAGATGGGCATTGTCAGAAGGAGAGCCAAAGCTTCTTTCTTAACTTCCCAGAATTGACTCTGTGTGCGTGCTGCTTACTTGTGGCATGTCCCTCTACTTCTATGTCATGGTGCAAAACTGACGTATGGCGGGGGTGGTCAGAAAACAATAGTGGGTGGCTCTCAATTAATTTAACAATATCATGACGGGCTGATGCAGGCAAATGGGACAAAAACAAGCTTAAGTTATTCATAATTTCAGAGTTTCCCAGGCGCGCCGAATGAACATCGATTTTTTTTTTTTTTTTTTTCATGAGCCCTCTCTCCGCCAATGGGCACGGAGGGGGCGGAGGCTCAGGCGACACATTTTTCCTAGCGACGTAACGCCCGGTTCACACTGGACACGGAAGCGCCACAAAGCGCCGCAAAGTGCCGAGCGCTTCCATTCGGCGCCCATGTTAAGCAATGTAGTGGTTCACACCAGACGCAAACAGGCGCGCGGCTCCCCTCGCGGATCGCGCCATGCATTTAACGTCAGTTCACTGGACGTGGAAGCGAAGCGCCGCCGAGCGCTTCCATTCGGCGCCCACGTTAATCAATGTGGTGGTTGCACGGCTCGCGGCATGCATTTGTTGTTTCGGCGTCTGCTCTATTTCGTGCGCGAGCCGCGAGCGGTCCTCGTCAATAGTACAGGAAGTCGCTCAATAAAAACGAGAAAATCCGGTGAATTTTCAAAATAAACTAATTTCAAAATAAAAACCCAATGACAAATTCGATCATATATCATATTTGTATGTTATATTTGTCAGTACATTGTATCAGAGTACGAGAGAGATTAAACACACACACACACACACACACACACACAGAGGAAGACTTGATCAAAATACGTCTGTTTGATCCTAGAGATGCCGGTCAATGATCATTATGAAAGAGGTCTTGTCTTGAGATGGACACCTGAGTGCGTGTTTCTATTTATTTACACACACACGCACAAAAGTGAGCTATGGAGCGGGCTGGCTACGGGGCGAGGGGGGGCGATGACGAAAATGATTTTTTTTATTTTATTTTTTTTAAAGAAAAAAAAAAGAAGTGGGAGTGAAAAAAAGAGTGCAGCTGAGCAGAAGCGCTTGTCGACCGTCGCGGAGCTGTTCGCGTCTGGTGTGAACCAGTTGGAGCCTCGCTCGCGAAATTCGTTGGAGCGGCGCTTCCGCTTCCATTGAAATGAATGGCACGAGCCGCGCGCCTGTTCGCGTCTGGTCTGAACCACTACATTCAGTGCGTTTACATGGCACTAGAGAAAATCTAACTATTGCCTTAGTCCGATTATGATCGGAGAACTCACGTGCATGTAAACACCTTACTCCGATTATGATTGGAGTTTGAGAACTCCGATTGGAATCGGAGAACTCCGATTGAGACACCCAGATAATGCGATTGGAATTCGAATTTCTCTGCCATGTATACGCCTTAATCGGACTATTAACTGGACAATGCGAGTGCGCATGCGCCACGCCTCGCTCTCGCAACTCATGACCGCACAACTACGTCGTCTAACAAAACAGACGGCGCGAAACCACCTGGCAAACGCGAATAAGAATGTTGACATTTGGAGAGAGGATGAGACCGGGGCGATGCTTTCTCTTCTAAAAGAGATGGACATATTAAAATAACGCGCAACGGAGACCTTTTTAAAAAGGGTAGCGCAGCAAATGCAGGACTCCGGCTTTGCGCACCCCTGAACAAATACGTATTCCTTCGTATTTATATTTCTACCTTTTCGTTCACATTTTTTGTAAGTTAGAAGAATTTTAACTTTGTAAATAAAAGCACAGCAAAGACATGTTTTCCTGATTTGTTTTTATTTTGGTAATTTCGCTGTTATTCTGCTGGAAACGGCGTGCAGCGGCACCAGCTTCCTCCATAGTCGGCACTTTAATGAGTGTGTGTATAACTGAAGACACCATTCCTTTGCAAAACCTGTACACAAACTCTCCCACCAGTCTGCTCCGAACCCGAATCCAACAAGAACGAGAGTTTGGGGTCCGTAGCGACGGCACAAAGCGTAGCATCGAAGTGTTGTTGTAGCCCTCCAACAGCAAACAACGTTCTTGTCTGCCTTTTAAAATAACCAGGAGCACAAGAAATAGGGTACAGCTTATCTGCAAAGCAAGTAACACGTACATTATGAACTATCGTTCCATATCATAATAGATTTAATATGTCAACCGAAAGCAGCTGACCGGCTGAAAAGACTCACTCCACCCCCTAGTGTTGGGAGGAGGACCCGTCAATAATTTGAATTTCTCAGATGCATGGATACGGGGACCAAGGTGAGAACTCCGATTGGACGAGAAAACCGAATGATTGCTTAGTCCGATTAAGCTCTGCATGTAAACGCACTGATTGATTAACATGGGCGCTGAATGGAACCCCTCTGCTCTTCACTTCGCGGCGCTTCGCGGCGCTTCCGCGTCCTGTGTGAACCGGGCGTAACTTTTCAACATTTTGACGTGGCAGACGCGGGATGATCGTTTTCTATCAGGAGTGTGCACTACATAATCTGTATCGGAAAGTTTGCGCTCCACGACACACGGACCAGAAAAACCAGCCTGCAAACCGGAACCGGGTAACGGCAACAATACCAACACACAACGCCTGTCTCAAAAACTCGAGCCACAGCTTTCTTGTCAAACTGCCGCTTCATTTTAGACTGGCTGGCGACAAGAGTTTTGTGAGCAGCTTCACAAGCACGATGCAAGCGTTCACGGAAAAAAAATTACGTATTCTAACACATTATTCTCTACTCGTTTAACATCGGAAAGCCACTTACCCCTTAACAGACGCAAGGGTCCTCTCACCGAACACTAAATCAGCTGGGCTGAACCTGAGGGACTCCCACACATACAATCGACGACTGAAGATACACTTTATGCTGCGGAACCATCACTGTGCTCATTTTAACCCCCCCCCCCCCCCCCCCCCCCACACACACACACACACATACTAAAATATACAAATTGCAGTAGGTTGGTTTTGTTGCTCTTGGTTGTCCATTAGTTTTTTGAGAGTTAGTAGTAGATAGATCCCTAGATAGTAAGTTTGATAGATGGATAGAAATAGATAAGTTAGTTAAAGTTACACACATGCACATATATATATATATATACATATATATATATATATATATATATATATATATATATTTATATATATATATATATATATAAATATATATATATATATATATATATATATATATATATATATATATATATATTAACCTCTTTCAATGAACTCCAAAACATACATGGTCAAAATCCATATTATTATTATGTTGTTTTTTTTAAATGCTCATACAAAACAAAAAACAAAGTGTCACATCCACTTGTAGTGCATTATTTTTGCCAGCAAGCTTCTCTTGTTACGACTGACCACATTGACCCATATTGTCCATATACTCACCTGAATCAGGTACCCTGGTCGGTGGAATGACGCGCAACCAGCACGTGACCTCTACGACGAGCTTCCACCCACGGAAGTACCATAGGAGGACACGGATTAAATAGTATGGCTTGTCCACCAGAAGGCTGTATTATGGTGTACGTAATATAAAACTTCGGCCCAGTTCTGCTTGTATTGCATTGTATTGGTTGGTGTTCCTGAAGTGTCATTTTTCGTCCCTTTTTATTTTTTACATCCATGTTTGTGATGAAATTGTATTGTGAATCGCTAGCTCGCATTGCATGCTGGGAAACAGCGTCACTCAAGGAAGTTTTCGCTTCGCTGACACGGTCCTGAAGGGAAGTGGGTTTTAGTGCACTGGAACGGGATGAATGTGTTTAATCAAGCAGTACAAACCTGATTAATTGTCTTAATACTTCACTTCGAATGGCCATATTGTTTAGGATTAGAATTAGATGACAACTTCTTCACAATATTTGCAACTATTCAATTTGACCAGCAGGTGTCAGTAGAAGACGAAATTTCATGTTGACTATTTCCTAATGGAAGTGCCCTCTTTACGTTGGGTTTTTCTCATAATTATTTGAAGTGTAGGCCTGTAGTTGATGAGGAATCACGGTGTGCTAACGCTACTCAAACAGCTTCGATGAAAAAAGGGAGTGTGATTTGGGTTTGTGGTACATTATGACAATCTTGGACTTGCAAGACTGAGGCGACGGTTCAATTCCCATCAACGTGTATTATATATGTGTTATTTAGCTCATCTATTCTACATTTTAAATAGATCACATTTGACATCTGACCCACTGAACACTTACTATTAAACATATTTTTAAACTATGGGCTATTTAGTCTTGTTTTAGGATATAATATAATTCATTGCACAAACTGTCAGGCTAAGTATAGAGCTATAGTCTACTACAATCAGTCGTGCCAAAAAAGAGACATTGTCTTTATTTTTCATTTTTATTTTATTGTTTTATTGTCAGCATTGAACCATACAACCATGTAGTGTTGTCCAACAAGAATGCATGGCGAATCAAATCCCAAACAACCTATGAAACAATTGTGGTGAATTCTTCTGGTGGATTCAGGTGATGTAGATGTTGAAGGAGTCTTCGCTGACACAGACTTAGTTGGATAAAAACTGGTTTATTTCACAGAAGTCAAGAGTCAGACAGGCACCTAGAACGCCTGGGGATGTCTCTGGGCCAGATGTGAGCAACTCCGATGATCCTTTGTTCACATCACCTCTTATACCCCCAGCAACCAGGGAGGAAGATACAGGAAGTGGAGGAGGATGTATGCATTCCATAGTTGCACCCCCAATGGCCATCTGGTTTCAATTTGGTGGACCTTGGCAACGACAAGACCATATATGGACCCTAACGTCCTTAGGGAAGGAGTGCAACAGCGGGTTCACCGCTGAGTTCACATCAGGCCATACACATAAGATCACATGAGGACATATGCATAGATTCAGATACTACATATTTCCCCCCTTCGAGACTTCATAAAGTCTCGAAACAAACAGAAGATACCCACACATGATACCTGGATAGTAAAGAATGTAAATTCAAACACAAAGTACCCGCTTAATGAGGTAGTAGTTATTACATACAACATAGTGATTATGAGCAACACTGTAAATTTGTAGAGTGTGAGAGCGAAAAACCTATCAGACAGCCATCTTTCAGTTAAAAACCATCACAATCCTTCTAGATAGGAAAATTCTCTCACGGCCCCTCTGTCCTAGGCGACCACCTTACGGCCCTCCAAATTAATCCTGTAGAAAAACAGCATTCAGGGAAAACGTTGGCAAACACACACATGAGAAACTCAAAAATAAAATCAAACATCCAGGGCTTGGCTGGTCATCCCATCGGACCTACACCGTGGACCTTTCCCTGCCTAACACCCCTTTCCCTGTTCTCCAAAACAAAGAAAAAGATTGAGTTCCCATAAGCATCTGCCTACTGATAAAGTCCCCCAAATAACTTTATTCTCTAAAACATCAATTTCGTGTTGCAATTCAGATTAATTCAGATTAATTCAGATTAAAAACAAACAAACACAGTGGTTAATACACAGTAGTTTCATTGAGTTCTTGTTCACAGTCCACTGATGCAGGATCTTCACGTGTTCTGCGTCCTCATTCAGGGTTCTCCAGTGATTTCAGCTTATTTGAGTCTCTGAGTCCATTCTGAATCTAGTTGACACCCCCACGTAGGCTCCCCAACTATTGTCCTGAAACAGAGAAAATATCTGCCAGTATCTTTGTACACAGAACATCACACATGTAATTCCATTACAAGAGATACGTCAAACATCAAACATCAAACATCAAACATGAGTAAACATACTATTTCCCCCCTT
Organism: Nelusetta ayraudi; assembly: GCF_046127955.1. Taxonomy (NCBI): domain Eukaryota; kingdom Metazoa; phylum Chordata; class Actinopteri; order Tetraodontiformes; family Monacanthidae; genus Nelusetta; species Nelusetta ayraudi. The sequence goes on along the minus strand of NW_027466100.1, from coordinate 4,668,896 downwards.
GGGCGCTCGCCCACAAGGAAGAGAATAGGAACATACAAAAAGAAAAGACATATAATATAATATACACCTGCCACTACGAATATTTATCCACCACAGTGGTGGCAATCTCCTCCTCCTCAACATCCTTGAGGAGCGGCATCTGAACCACATCGCCAGGCATGACTACACCTATCCATCGGAGTATCATCGCCTTCGCACACGTCAACGACAGCGTGCAAACACAAAACAATATTCCCAATGACACAACGACCGCGCTAAAGACCTGTAGAAGCATAACTCCCACAGGACCAAACCTATCATGAAGCCACGCACTCGCAGACGTCCCTGCGCTTTCCAAGGGACCAAACGCATCCCTAATTTTTCTCAACGCTTCAATCACATTGGTCATATTGTCCGCATTATCAGGAATCAAAGTGTAGCATGCATCACCTGTTAGGTTCAATGCCACGCACAAACCTCCTTGCTTGGCCAGAATATAATCAAGGGCCATGTCGTGTTTCAACAGAGTTAGTCTATGACTCCTCTGCGCATTTGATAGATGTTCAAAGCCCTTTATTGTCTCATTCGCAAAACTTTGCAGCGTATATGTGATATTGTCAATATGTTCCGCTAAAAATACAACCCCATACCATGGGAGTAAACCCAGGCCCCATTTTTCTCCCAAGCTGATTCTCCAATGATAAGACTTGAGATTGTGAAACTCGGCCAAGTCTCTCTTGAGTCTAGATCCTGGAGCAGCCGCAGAGCTGCTGTTGTTGGAATCAGCGCCTACCTGAAGCGCAAAAACTTCATAAGGGAGTTTCAATGTAGCCATGTAGCAACATCCAACCCAATTATGGGGCAAAAATAAGTAAGCTGCGTCCCCACATATCCACCAGATGTCCTTGAAAGTGCCAATAGTCACACCTGCAGGCAAACGATCATTCACGACCATTATGGATATGTCCGGCCTATTTTTATTTCCCTTGAAAGTTACTGGATACAACTTTCCTCTATAAGACCGATCCGGATTGGTCACCGTCATGAGATATTGTCTGCAATCTGACACCCCCAAAAACACACTCTTACCAGCATATGTATCATTGGCACAAAAACATGTAGGAACTCTTTCCGTTTTCACGTCGATAGAATCAGGTACTGCTGTTAAAAGATCATCCTGTTGATCCAATAGATTAATGTATGGCAGCCCTCTGTAAGGATCGCAAACACCGGTATTTACATCCAACGACACATTTCGCGATCTTAGGTCCATGCCCCTTTGGAGATGAAAAGGCCATGTCAACAAAGAAAATTGACACTCGTAAGGCAACGGCTCTGCTACGGCCTCTAGAATTGAGGGCCAAGTGCTTGGTGAAGGCACTCTTATGATGCATGGTCCTTTCACTGATGCTTGTGATCTTACTGCATGAGTCAGCTGTTGAAACCACAAATTTTTCGCCGCAAATAGATCCGAAATCTCTAGGACAGATGAATCAAATCCATACGCCTTCCATCGATAATCACGTTTCGCTTTGACACGCGAAGTTTTGTGTTGCCCTTCTGAAATCATACCAACCGGCATGGTATATTGAGCCGCGTCGGAGGAATCACTGAACTCCCCCTCTAAATCTCTCTCGGGCAAATTACTTCCAGTCTCAACAGGAAGTGACTTCGATTCCGGCACTACTACGGTTACAATGGTGGTTCTAAGAACTGGATTCTTTGTATTCGAAGAATCTGAAGTTGTTTTCCCTTGGCTATCATGGAAAACACAAAAATAGGAACCTTGATCCTCCAGTTGGACTGTATGTATGAATATACTACAATCACCTTCAATGTGTCCTGGTCTGCGATCATTAATGAACCCAAATTTATCACCGGGCGTATAATTGGAAAAATCAAGACGCTTTCCATTCGGCGTAACCCAACGCAAATGAGGTGAACCAGAGACAACGGCACCCAAAGTGCAATCACAAGGAAGTACAGCTTTCTCCCCTACTGTCACTTCTACGGTGTGCCTTGTGATAATTTCAACTTGTACACTGGAATCCTCATCAGCTGTCTCTACTGTTAGATCACGAATTTCAGTATGAGGATCAGGAAAATTCCCCCCTTTCTTTACTACTGAACCCTGTAAGGCTACTTCCAGGTCAATTTGAATCTCAGGTTTTATCTGCAACATTTGGGATGTCTTTGAAATGGGTTTTGTTGTAACAACTGTAGTTGTCACAGTAGTAGGGTGAGCCACACTGTCACCTTTCGAAGACAGAGTCGTTTCCGCCTGTGGTGTCGTCATCGTAGGAGTAGTAACAGCTTGTAGAGTGATATGAGTACTTGAAGGTGTTGTCAACAGCGTCGTAGTCTGCTGAGTAGTAATTTGTGAAGTTGTGGCCTGTAAAGTTGTTAGATATGGAGTTGTAGTTTGTAGTACAACATCATCCACTATCACACCCTGGTGCAAAAGATCCCGCTCCCGTTTGGTCACTGCACTCGTAGGTCGTGCAGCAGACACCGGTTTCTGAACCTCCTTCTTCACCGTTCGCACCGTTTTAGGAACGTCACCGCTCGTTGGAATCAGAGTTACAATAGTAATTTTAAGAGGAACAGTTCTCCAACTGTCCATCCCCTTGTCATCTGCAGGCCGATAAGTAGTTAAGGTGCACGTGAATATACCCCTATCTGTTTCTTGAACATCAGAGACCTGTCATAGCCACTGCTTGTTTTTTCTCTTTACGTTTATTATCACCTAATTGCAACTGATTAAGTTTTCTGAGAGTCTCTTGATCTTGAGTTCTCTGGTCCAACTCCTTCTTGCGAAAGAGTTCAACTTGATGGGCAATGTGATCAATGTACACGCTTTTGGCCATGCTTCCGAGACCAACCACCTCTACTAATTTACTGCGTACTGCCAGTGGCAGCCCCTGTTGGATTTTAGTCCGCACAATAGATTGTTCCATTTGATTAGCGTCTGGATCATTGCCTGTGACATTTCTCCAAGATTGGAGAGCTCTTGACACATAAGCCCTGGGATTTTCTTGATCTCCCAACGGCTCCATTAGAATGTTATCAGGGTGTACGTTTGTTGGGAATGCATCACGCAACGCACTCCAAAATTGACCTCTATATGCAGCAAATAATTCAGCATCATTTACCGCTGTACCTATGAAGCGAAGCATCCTAGCCTTCTGCAAAAGTTCCTCCATAGCAGGAACACCAATGAGACTAGCTAAAAGTCGCTTGATGTCACCCACTGCAGATTGTGTGCCTACCATAAGTTCCTCTAATTTTGAAATCCAAGGATGTGCCCCATCCTGGAGAATCGGTAGCTTCTCCAATATGTCTGACATGTCCGAATTTTGCCAAGGTTTATATTCAAAGTTTTGTCCGCGAACGACCACTGGGCACATTTTAGCAGATGCTTCTATTTTTCTTGAACGCAAGGCATAGCCTGATTGTTCCCTATGGAAAGATTTTTCTATTGACTCTAAGTCTCTCAATTGCCTTTCCAGTTTTCTACAGACCTCTGGAGTTTTGGCCTCACAGATGTCTGAACGACATTGCACTATTTTCTTTTCAAGTGTCCTGAGTGTGTGATCAAAGTCGGGATCATCTCCACTATCAGAGTCTGAACTCTCATCAGAGGGATCTTGATGTATTTTCTTCGCTCTCCGGAGTTTAGATCCTAGTTTCTCTGCTCTGGCCAGCATCTTTTTAATGACAGGATCGTAGCCACCAATGGCCTCTCCCGAGTCACTATCACTATTGTCCAGCTCCAACTTTCTCATTTTACCCTCTAGTTTCCCCACTGCAGTAGGTTTAGTTTTCGTGGAAGGATACATTTTCACCGTTGTTTTCGCTTTCCCTGTCTCGAGTATTTTGTCCTGATCATCTTTAATACTGTAATTACCTTTTTGCTTAATTACTGGAAGCTGTGGATAAATGTCAGCGTACTCCGCTTCCTTATAAGGTGGCGGATTTTTCACCGGAGCAGTATGCGAAAAAGGAGTATTGATTTTCTCCTATAGTGTTGCTGTTGACTCCGTGGCTTTGGCAATTACCTCCATAGCCATTTTATCTTTCCCTTCAGCCGCAGCTCTCAACTTTTGTCCTTCATCCTCAAAGAGCTGCAACATTGCGAGTTCAATTTTTCTCTTCTCAGCTCGCGATTTACCTTTTTTACCTTTTTTCTCTTTAGCTTTGTATATTGTAATGAGCACACTCATGGTTTGAATCACATCGGAATTGAAAGTACCTTCAACCGGCCAGGGTCTCTCAATATCTGCAAGCGTCGGCCAGATATCCACTTCTTAGAGGCTTCTGTTAAACCTTTAACAAGCGGATTCTTTTTTTGCACCACCTCAATTTGTGTTATAGGTTTAGCAACCACCTCCGTCATTTTCTTTCTTTTGCAGGACTTATTTACTGTAAAAAGAACTGAAAGGTTTCCGATATGGGCTCTTAATCTAAAAAATAAACTCAGTTATGAATTCTAACAAATTGACCCTTAATTTTCAAAAACTACAATAACAAAGATAAAGCAAGATAATATGCACCGAGCCAGGAAGAGACAATAGATTTAAGAATGACCTGTAAAAAATCAGAAGATACAAGAATGGTGTGAAAGGTGTAAAAACGTATTTTGTGTCCTTCCGAACCTGTTCAAAAGGAGGCCACAAGACAACAACTGTAAATCTCAAATCCAAAACAATATATGATATAAATTTCACTGGCCTTAAATGCAAGACCTCTATGCCGTCACCAACAGGGCAACTCGTCCTCCTGTCTGCCTCCAAAGGATCCAGGTTCAGATGAATCACAAATACGGAAACAGAAAAGAGAAAAAATTAGGTAATAAATAAACTGGTGAACTTCTCTAAAGAAAACACAAAGCTTATTTACCTTTTTATTATTAATTATTGAGAAATCATTATTTTAGTTTATAAAGTTATAAACAATCATTATCAAATTATAAACAGCCATCAACAGAAGTTAATAAACCGCTCTATTATCGCCAACCTATTCCCCCTTTTTTTTTTTTTTTCAAAAAACCGTGAGGAGGGGGCAAGGAAAAAGAGAAACCCCCACTTGTAGGAGGAGCAAACAAGCTCCGCCCCTTGAAGCAGGGAAGAACTCCCAGTCCAAACTTGACCACCGAAGGTGAAACACCCAACTCAGCTCCTGGGGAGCCAGGCGCACCAGCCCCCGACTGACCACTCAAAGACAGACCACGCCCAATCCAAAAACCTCCAAGGCCAAAATAACCCCAAAATAAACTAAAAGAAAATGCACACAATCCTTATGAGAAAAGAAAAACCCACAAAATCACCCAATTCTGAAACAAACAAAAAGAAAATACTTTATTTCAACACATTTCGTTGTCCAGCCCCCCTTGCACGCACTCACAGCTCCGGCTGTTCCTTCACATCCAGCATCACAAGCACGCAAGAGCCAGCACATTCAACGCATGCAAGTGTTGGTGCAACAGAAAGTCACTGATGAGGCTCCTCTCCTCACCACCGCAACAGAGACCTTCAAATGTTAGCTAAGCAAAGTCCTCATTTGGGCTCATGGAATTTTAACTTTAAAATATTCTAATGAACAATAAAAAGTCCTAGCTGGGGCTCATAAGTTAACTAGATGTTGAAAGACATATGTCCCTCTAACACCTTATATTCAGCCTATTCAAAAGTCCCCAGTAGGCTCATAAATTTAACAATGAGGGAATCAGTTCAACCTCTCCACATACACCACTATATTTCTAATATCAGCTCTAACACAGGTGATGTAAAACTCCAAGCTTCCAACTTCTCCCCACACAAAGAACATCAAGACAGACACACAGAGAACAAAGACCCCAGTCACTCCTCCTCTCATTCACACACACACGCACATCCCCCCAAAAGAAAAAACACAGACAGCGGTACCCGACAAAAATAACACAGTTACACACTCCTAACCGGCATATCAACTACGGCCGCAAAGAAAAAGACTACAGCATAAAAATTATGCAAACTAAATTTGTGCTACCTTGAAGTGTGGATATCAGATCAAACGGCATCAAACATCACTCGTCAGCATATGCCAGAGAGGTCATTTACAACCTGATATTTAACCCACAGTTCCAGCCGCCCGAAAGCTGCTGACCAGAATATCCCTAACGGACACTCAGGATTTCACGGCCACGTATGCTAGACGGCCTCCCAGAGGGCTTAGGTCAAATCCCGCGGCAGCTCGAGCGAACGTCCCAGACGCTCAAAAACACGCGCACTCTTCTTATGCAATCCAGGGCATCCCTAAATGTAGAAACACTTGGTGTGCATTCTACATCTCTTCCTAGAGAACTCGCAATGAATCCCCTAAGGCTTCCAATCTTTCACCCAACGGTGAAACCTCCTGGAGCATCTTAAAATAAAAAATAAAACACTTCACTAAAAAGTGAATTTCCCAAGGGATCCTAAACCATTTAAAAATAAAAAAGAATTTTGATGAAGGGTCCTACAACATCAACACACAAATCCACACCCACACAAATGATCTTTACACAGTGTGGCCAGACAGCACCAAAGGCCTAACTGAACCAGCCAGCACTCCTAAGATAAAAGGAACAAAGCGCTACAGTACCTTTTGTCGACAAGGAGCAGCAGCCAGGCCAAGAAAGCAGATGGCGACAGCGTCAGCAGCCACAGCAGATCCTGTTCGTGACGCCAAAATTGTGGTGAATTCTTCTGGTGGATTCAGGTGATGTAGATGTTGAAGGAGTCTTCACTGACACAGACTTAGTTGGATAAAAACTGGTTTATTTCACAGAAGTCAAGAGTCAGACAGGCACCTAGAACGCCTGGGGATGTCTCTGGGCCAGATGTGAGCAACTCCGATGATCCTTTGTTCACATCACCTCTTATACCCCCAGCAACCAGGGAGGAAGATACAGGAAGTGGAGGAGGATGTATGCATTCCATAGTTGCACCCCCAATGGCCATCTGGTTTCAATTTGGTGGACCTTGGCAACGACAAGACCATATATGGACCCTAACGTCCTTAGGGAAGGAGTGCAACAGCGGGTTCACCGCTGAGTTCACATCAGGCCATACACATAAGATCACATGAGGACATATGCATAGATTCAGATACTACACAATGAACACGTTTCTATTGCACTTCATTTTATTGAGCACTAGATGACCTCCTCGAGCACTGTGTCATTGAAGCCTCGAGTAATGAACCATTTTTTGAAACAAGTGTCGAAGCTTCAACAAAGCCTCCATCGGCCATCACTACCTACAGCTGCGTGCTCTAACACCATTTCAGAAGTGACTAACTGCAGACTTGGGAGCGGAGGAGGGATGACAGTCTGGCTGGCTCGACTGCTCCTCCTTCTCAGCCGTGGCGCGTCCAATCAGCAGCCGACATCCAGGACCGCACCTGCAAGGCGTCATCCACTCTCTCTCTCTCACACACACACACACACACACACACACACACACAAAATAAATTGTGTTCAATCATGTTAAACTTGGTTGGCGCACAGCCATGGCTCTTTATATTTTATTTTTATTTTATTTTGTATTTTATTTTGAAGTTAGCGCTTTGCATTCTGGGCGATCCTCAGTACAGAGGAAGCCCATGAAGCAGGTGAGACGGTCTCCTCCCTGCTGAGACAGAAATTAATGCAATAAGTGAGCTATGCTTCATCTAACTGTGTTTCAGTGTTTAAATGTGTGCTGGTGTCTTTCATTTAATTTTTTTTTTATTTTTTTTTTATTTTTTTTTAGCAAAGTTCTTTTTTTTTTTAATTGCTATTAAAAACGATTAGCATGCTAGCATGTCCATTAGCAGCACACAGCTCTCATACGGAGCACGTTGTCTCTGCAGGAGGTGACCAAGTTTCACGGAGCAAGTTATGGATGTGTCCCATTCTGTTTCAGGTATGTGTGTGTAACTGGAAGAATGTTACAGTGTATAAAAATGGAGCTTTAGGGAGCGAATTATTGAAATTGCGAATGTCATTTTTTTGTATTTTGTAGAAAAATGTATTTTATTTTTAATATTATTTGTATTGTAGAAACAACAACTATACGATCACTACTTCAGTACAGAGGAAGCCCATGAAGCAGGAGGTGACCAAGTTTCACGGAGCAAGTTATGGTTGTGTCCCATTCTGTTTCAGAGAATAAACTGCTGCTCCACACCTGACTTCTGCAAGTCTTCATTATACAGCAAGCAGGACAGAATAGGAGAGGTCACATTGGTGCCGTGACTCGAGACTCTTTTGTTGTGCTACCAATGCTGCAGAGCGACCCAGGGACTGTTCTGCTGCTGCTGTTCATCTGCGGTCACTGAAGTCGGTCAGATGTGTTGCTTTTGTGCAGTGTTAGACATCAGATAGAGGGTTTATGTACTTTTATTTGATTTTTTTTTTTTTTTTTTTCAGTTTCCAGTCTAGGCCTTTTGTGGTTTCATCCTTTTGTTTTGTGGTATTGTGTTTTGTTAACTTCTTGGAAAGATGAGTAATCCTCAGGGTAATGTTTTTGTAACTCCTTTTGGTGCTGGCAGAGGGAGGGGTTTTATGCATCCTTCAAGTTTACTGTTTGAGAGTCCTGTTCAGGGGGGTGGTGTAGTGTTGGGTAATCAGTGTACACCTGGGTGCCCCTTGCTCAGTACTGGTGTTATCCCTCCCCCCAACTCAGATGCAAACCCTCATGCCCTTGCTAGCCAGGGCACGCATTCCCCTGTCCCGGACAGGCACAGCATGTGTTCCCCTGCACCTACCCCTGATGTTATTGCTGCTAGTATTGTAGGTCAGATGGGTGATGCATTGATTCAACAGGTCAGCCAGCGGGTGGCACAGGACATTATCTCTCACCTCAGTGCATCTGTCACTACCCCTTTACTCAGTGCTGCCCCTTCACCTGCCCATGCTGATATGCTAGCCAGTTCCCCTTTACATAGTGCTACCCCTCGACCTAGCCATGCAAATGTGTCTGCCACAAATGCTTTTGATGTGTCCCATTTGCAATATGTCCCTCATCGAAAGCTGAAGGAGCCCCCCTGCTTCAGAGGAGACAACTCAGACTCTGTTTCCGTCCAGGAGTGGGAGGAGCTCATGAGGAGTTTCATTAAGAGGGGGAATCTGCAACCTGAGGAACAAGCGGAGGAGATCCTTGTTCATCTTGGTGGCAAAGCAAAGGATGTTGTCAGGTTTGGGACCAGGAACAGTGGTATTAACATCACCTGTAACCCCGATGCCATTTATGGTCTCTTGCGGAAGCACTTTGATTCTGTTCCGTGTTCACCACTCCCATTAGCAGACATTTACACCACTCTTCCTGGGAAGGGTGAGGATGCCTTTGACTACTGGCTTAGACTGAACCGCGCTGTTGACTTGGCCATTGAACGTCTGAAGGAGCAAGGAAAGTCACTGGACAGCCCCAGCACTGAGGTGACTCGAATGTTCATAAAGAACTGCCCTTCTACTGAGCTCGCCATGACCTTCAGGTCGAAGACGATAGACAAGTGGACTGCTCGTGAAGTCCAAGACATTCTGAACGAATATCATTCTGAAATGATGTCAGTGAACAGAACTTCCAGAGAAAGGGTGTCAGTGAATGCTCTTGCTGCTGTCTCGCCACCTGCACCACCTGCTGAAGAACAGAGCCCACTGCAGCCACGGGCCACTGACCCTGATGCCCTGAACCGCCTTATTAACATGCTGGAGAAGGTGCTCCTGCAAAGATCTTCCCCAGCTTCAAACAGTCCTGTTCATGGTCCGACTCGACGGCCTGGCCCAAGGCACCCCAGGATCAGTGGGTTGCACTTGGAGGAAATGTCTTCTTCTCCACCATGGACTTGACGTCTGGCTCTACAATGTGCCACTCCATGAAGAGCACAAAAAATACACAGCTTTCTCTTCACCTTTTGGCCTCCACTAGTACAACAGAATGCCACAAGGTCTGTCCAACAGTCCTGCAACATTCATGCGAATGATGATGTCAATCTTCGGGGATGAAAACTTCACTAGTCTGCTCTGCTATCTTGATGACCTGATGGTCTTTGCCCCAACTGAACAGCAGGCGCTTGAGCGTCTAGAGATGGTGTTCTCCCGTCTGAAAAGTCACAAACTCAAACTGGCCCCCAAGAAGTGTCATCTCTTGCGGAGGTCAGTAAGGTTCCTGGGACATGTCATTTGTGGGGACGGGGTGATGAAGGACCCTGACAAGATGAAAGCCATCATGGATGTGGGAGAGGCTGACCTGATGGAGAGTGATGGTGTGACCCCTTCCTGGAGGAAGATTAATTCTTTCCTGGGCCTAATCTTCTACTATCAGCACTTCATAGCTGACTGCTCTGCTAAAGCAAAACCCTTGTTCAGACTCCTCTCTGGAAGGCAGGTGCAGCATAAGGCCATGAGAGGCAGGAAGGTGAAAAAGCGATCATCTGCTCCACCAGCGCTTATGGCGAGCGACTGGACTGCTGTATGCAAAGAATCGTTCCAGACCCTGAAGAATGAATTAGCTTGCAATGTCACCTTATCCCACCCCAACTTCAGTGAGCCCTTCGTTCTCGCTGTTGATGCGTCGTTTGATGGCATTGGCGCAGTCCTGTCTCAAGTGCCACCAGGTGAGACTGTTGCTCGACCTGTCGCTTTCGCCAGCAAGACACTGTCCCGATCACAAATTAACTATCCAGCGCACAGGTTGGAATTCCTGGCGTTAAAATGGGCCATTTGTGACAAGTTTGGTCATTGTCATTGCCCATTGTCCTACATCTTAACAAAGCCATGTTTGGACGCATGTGAACAAAGATGGGTTGCTAAGCTTGCCGCATTCGATTTCGATCTGAAGTATGTCCCTGGCGTTAAGAACGTTGTCGCTGATGCGCTAAGCTGCGAGCCATTCGTTCAGTCATGTATCAGTCAACGTCTGATGAAAGAGCCCTACGTTGCACTGCTGGACGAAGTTAATGGCGTCGTCAGGGGTACAGTGCAAGATACCTTCCGGCTGACAACTGCCAAGTTCTTCAAGAAAGGGAACCAAGACCATCCGATTCTGATGCTGAAGCCGTTATTTTATTTTGAAAGGTGACCCGCAGCTATTTTAGGTCGAGAAAAAAAAATGGCCGAAATGTTTGTTTGATGGAAAGCGGGTCAAGCCGGAGTGGTTGGTGAGCCAAAAATTCTTTTGACCTCACGTTGTCTGTGTTGCCTCGAACCAAAAACTCAAGAAGGAAAATAAACAAGTTAAATGGAACCCACGTCTCATCAATTTATGAATGATGTAGTGGTGCTGGTATGACGGACGGACATTGAAGACACCTGAGCGTCAAAGGTAAAGAGCGGCTACATGAATGAAAACTATGGAACTACACAGTCAATCAACACAATCAACACATTGAACACACAAACACATCACATCCTTCCTTCATTTGGCAGCAGACAATAAAACAGCAGTTGGATCAAAGATGCAGTGGAGTCCAAAGAGACGCCAGTGAAGGATCTCTGATCCAGTGGAGCTCCAAGCTGCAGTGACTTTACACACAACTGAGCATCATGTTGAGTTGAAGCAGCAGATCAGAGCAACACTGTCAGTCACAACAGGACGTGTTGACACTCAGTGGCTGGAACACACTGGAGTGTGAAGCTGCACTGTGGACACTGTAGTGGAGACACTGAGGACCTGGGGCTTCATTTACAAAAACGTACATGGATTTCATCCTGAAACAAAAAAAATCTGGATGTTCAAAATGTTGCGAACGTACAAACGCACACCCATTTCCTTTGAGCGTCCCAATCCTTGTGGAATTGATCGCACATGAGCACGAGCCCTGCTCCTCCCTCGGAACACCTCCACATACAAAGCGTTGGACTTTTGGAAGGACAGTCTTGAGGTCAGCATGACCAAAATGTCCAGTGAGGATGGTAAAGCTTTTGGGTTTGCTGTCTGTTGATCACTGATGGCCTGGTACAGTTCATTGAGTGCAGCGTTCTTCTCACTGCTGTTGTTAGTGGGAGGGATGTAAACTGCAACCAGCAAAATGGCAGTAAACTGCCAGGGCAGATAGAATGGACGGCACTTTATGATCATCAACTGTGCCAGTGGTGAACAGTGTTTGCATACCACTGCAGTGTCCCGGCACCACGCACCACAGATGTAAACACATGGTGCACCACCGTGGGACTTCCCTCCATTTACATGATGATGGTGATGGTGATGATGATGATGATGATGATCAGACATTAATGAGTCTTGATTCACTTTCACTGTCTTTAGAATCTCACATGTCGACCACAACTTCTCTCTCTGTTCTCCTTCATCCAGTGAACTCTCAGAGCTTCAGTGTGCAGTGGTGTCTTCAGCTCTGCAGTCCAGCCCCTCCCACCTCCCACTGCTGGACCTGAGTGAGAACTTCCTGAGGGATCCTGGAGTGAAGCTGCTCTGTGCTGGACTGCAGAGTCCAAACTGCAGACTGGAAGTTCTCAGGTCAGTTCCTGCTTTCTACTGGTGGACAGTGTGTGTCAGCAGATGACAACTGGTGTGTAACGCTGCGCAGTGTGAGGACTTTGAAGCAGATATTAAAGACTCATCAAGACAAAGTGGATGTTGTTGATATTTTCATGTCAACAATCTGCAGCCAGAAAAGACTTTGGATGGTGGAAGAAAGTGTGGAAAATGTCTCCAGTCACTTTGGAGCTCAATGGAAGTTGTTGATTGGTGATGAAGGTCACATGACTGAGCAGAAGATCGTGTGAAGAAATATTAGAGGCAGATTAATAGTGCAGCAGTATTTCTTCATCTTGTCCTTTGAATGTGTTTGACTTGTAACGAGTCTCTGATGACTGAAAACAGCCACAAGCACACAAAGGACTCACTGATTATTTTCCATCTTCACTGCTGATTGGCTGCACACTGACTGACACACTGCTGTTGTTATTGTGTTGACAACCCACTGGCACAATGACTCCTTTGAGGAAATGACTCAGTGATCCCAACAGCTGCACATCTGGATCATCAACAGGGAGAAATGACTCTGAATATGACATTTACACCATGGAAGAAATCAAATATTGATTCTTTATTCAGGCTGGAGAACTGCTGGTTGACAAAGCTCAGCTGTGATTGGCTGCTCTCAGCTCTGAAGTCCAACCCCTCCCACCTCAGAGAGCTGAACCTGAGTTGGAACCACCTTAAGGATTCATCAGTGAAGGAGCTGAGTGGTTTTCTGCAGAGTCCAGACTGTAAACTGGAGACTCTGAGGTCAGTTCACCCTCTTCACTCTACAACTTCTATCACTCTTGTTGTTGTTGTCATGATTTTCACTTCACTGCTGTTGGAAATTCAATTTGCAGACACTTTTTTTTGATAATGAATGAAAGGGCGTGTTTTCATTAATGACAAACGGCAAATGGCGAAGCGCTCGGTAAAGAAAACAAATCGAGTTGCTCCTGCGTGAGGCGCGGTAAGCTAGGGAACCCCAGGAGTCTTGAGGAGAGAAGAAATACTGATTCGTCGAGAGGATGTGGCTCTTGGCCGCGAGGAAGCCTCAAACACCGCGGCATATAACAAAGTCGTCCTTGGCTCGCGAGGGCAGCTATTTCAAATAAGGAGGCGTGTTTACTGTCTGTTTTTCTGTTTGTTTGTTTTTAAATAAACGCTATTTCCCGTTGTATCCGTCTCGTGTTTACTTTTGGTGAAAATATGAAAGTTGAACTACACATTTGCTCGCATGGAAAACGAAACAATAAATTATAAATGTTGCTGCATAAATGATCAACTGTGACTTCAGTGAGGGAAAGTGTTCTTTCTTGAACAGAAAAGCAACCACAGACCGAGCAGCAGGTATGAAACAACTTCTACTTTGTCCATCGCTGCGCTGTTGTGTATCGCACAGAAGTGATGCTGGGGAAAACATTGTCCCGCTTTACCGTGTCGACTCCGCCCACGGTGTTGTAATCACAGAGCCAATGAAAACGCAATCGTACCGAGGCGAACCGTGGTGAGGCAAGGCAATGAAAACAGGCCCTAAACTGGGCTTGAAGGAACAGTGGGTAAAATCCTCCCATCTAGTGGTCAGATTGCAGACTGCTTTTGCTGCAGATTCTGAAGTCGACGTTTCACTTTGATGTTCAGAGTGATGACACCCTGGTAAAATTCCATCGTTATAAACTCTCCATCATTTCTTCTCTATTCAGGTTGGAGTACTGCTGGTTGTCAAAGCTCAGCTGTGATTGGCTGCTCTCAGCTCTGAAATCCAACCCCTCCCACCTCAGACACCTGGACCTGAGTCAGAACCACACACACACACACACACACACACACACACACACACACCGATTGTATAGTAGGTAGATCTTTTTGACTTGGTAATTTTAAAAGTAGCTTGCATGTTGAAAAAGTGTGAGCACCCCTGGTTTAAAGGTACAGAGTGTAAAATCCTGCCATCTGGTGGTCAGATTTCAGATTGCAGCGCTCATTCACTCACCCTCTCTCCTTTGTTGAGTGTCAGATTCTAAAGTCGACATTTGACTTTGATTCTAAACTCTCCATCATTTCTTCTCTATTCAGGTTGGAGGGCTGCAGGTTGTCAGAGCTCAGCTGTGATTGGCTGCTCTCAGCTCTGAAGTCCAACGACTCTCCCACCTCAGACACCTGGACCTGGGTCAGAACCAACTGCAGGATTCATCAGTGAAGGAGCTGAGTGGTTTTCTGCAGAGTCCAGACTGTAAACTGGAGACTCTGAGGTCAGTTCACCCTCTTCACTCTACAACTTCTATCACTCTTGTTATTGTTGTCATGATTTTCACTTCACTGCTGTTAGAAATTCAGTTTGCAGTCACTGGTTTGTGTTTGAAATGAGTGAAACTGGGTTTGAAACAGGGGTGCCCATTAGGTCAGAGAGAGGGAGAGGGAGAGAGAGAGAGAGAGAGAGAGAGAGAGGGAGAGAGAGGGAGAGAGAGGGAGAGAGAGAGAGAGAGAGAGAGAGAGAGAGAGAGAGCTTTAAGAGTGGAGTCCTCGTCACTTACAGCAGGTAGAATGGTTCAGGCAGGAAGTCAATGATTAGAAAACACGGTGGTTGTGGTTGATCTTGGGGTGAATTCCAATTCCTCCCTTAACCCTCAATCTCAACCCTCAATCTCAAAAATGCGCGCTCCCTGCTAGGTGCAAATGCTGTCCCCATTCTAAGAACGTCCAGTTGAAAGAGGAGATTAAGGGCTGTATCGCCCTCAATATTGAGATTCTCCGGGACCACCCTTGGCAGTGAGGGCTACCCAGAAGGCATTGTGTATTTTTGCCAAGACATCTTCGAAAAAGATGGCGACAAAAAAGCGAGCTACAAGTGGAAGTATTTTCTTAGTTAATAAAGATATAAAGATTACAAAACCATTTTATTGTCTTAGTTTAAGAGTTTTTTTATGGATTATTGACATCGTTGTTGCGTAACATTTTTATTTTTTTTACTTTACGATGTTTGTCAGCCGGACCGGCGGTCCCGGCTTCATGTTACTTGTGTACCTCGTTGTGTAGCGACGGAGGACTTCTTTTTCATCGTCTTTTTCTTCTTCTCCTTCTTCTTCGTCGTTGTCGTCTTCTTGACAGACTGGACTTAGCTTTGGCGTACGGCAGCCCCCCACAGTCTGAAGACGTAACTGCACTTAAGGGGTGTCCCATTTCTAAGCCCTTACACTTATTTTTGAGGGCCAAGATTGAGGGCCAAAGATTGAGGGTTAAGGGCGAGGGTTGAGATTGAGGAGTTAAGGGAGGAATTGGAATTGACCCTTGGTCATAATGTCCGATGTACTGAATTTTGTTTTGACGCCTCGCTCGGAAAATACGCTTCAAAGTCACGCACAGCAGAAGCACCGGAGATCCTGGGAGATGCTGCTAGCAAAACATGTGCGTTACACACACACACACACACACACACACACACACACACTCACACACACACTCACACACACACACACACACACACACACACACACACACACACCGATTGTATAGTAGGTAGATCTTTTTGACTTGGTCATTTTAAAAGTAGCTCGCATGTTGAAAAAGTGTGAGCATCCCTGGTTTAAAGGTACAGAGTGTAAAATCCTGCCATCTGGTGGTCAGATTTCAGCGCTCATTCACTCACCCTCTCTCCTTTGTTGAGTGTCAGATTCTAAAGTCGACTTTTGACTTTGATTCTAAACTCTCCATCATTTCTTCTCTATTCAGGTTGGAGGGCTGCAGGTTGTCAAAGCTCAGCTGTGATTGGCTGCTCTCAGCTCTGAAGTCCAACCCCTCCCACCTCAGACACTTGGACCTGAGTTGGAACCACCTTCAGGATTCAACAGTGAAGGAGCTGAGTGGTTTTCTGCAGGGTCCAGACTGTAAACTGGAGACTCTGAGGTCAGTTCACCCTCTTCACTCTACAACTTCTATCACTCTTGTTGTTGTTGTTATGATTTTCACTTCACTGCTGTTAGAAATTCAATTTGCAGTCACTGCTTTGTGTTTGAAGCTATGAAATTGGGTGGAAAGGTACAGTGTGTAAAATCCTACCATCTAGTGGTCAGATTTCAGATTGCTTTAGTGTCAGATTCTGAAGTCAACATTTCACTTTGACTTTCAGAGTGATGACACCCTGGAAAAACTCTCCATCATTTCTTCTCTATTCAGGTTGTGGAGATGTAGTTTGTTAGAGCTCAGCTGTGATTGGCTGCTCTCAGCTCTGAAGTCCAACCCCTCCCAACTCAGACACCTGGAGCTGAGTTGGAACTGCCTTCTGGATTCAACAGTGAAGGTGCTGAGTGGTTTTCTGCAGAATCCAGACTGTAAACTGGAGGCACTGAGGTCAGTTCACCCTCTTCACTCTACA
The DNA here is from genome assembly GCF_046127955.1 of Nelusetta ayraudi. Lineage (NCBI taxonomy): Eukaryota > Metazoa > Chordata > Actinopteri > Tetraodontiformes > Monacanthidae > Nelusetta > Nelusetta ayraudi. The sequence continues at coordinate 4,652,063 of NW_027466100.1, read as the reverse complement.
ACTGCTGCAGTTATTGTTGTCATGACTTTGAATTGAGTTTGTTGGAATTCACTTTGATTCCATTAGAAATGTGTAAAACTGGTTTTAAATTACACACACACACACCCACGTATGCGCACATACGCACTCACGCACGCACACACACACGCGCGCGCGCACACCCAACTGTGAATGACACTCTCCATCATTTATTCCGTATTCAGGTTGGAGAGGTGCAGGTTGTCATAGATCAGCTGTGATTGGCTGCTCTCAGCTCTGAAGTCCAACCCCTCCCACCTCAGAGAGCTGGACCTGGCTGAGAACTATCTTCAGGATTCATCAGTTAAGGAGCTGAGTGGTTTTCTGCAGAGTCCAGACTGTAAACTGGAGACTCTGAGGTCAGTTCACCCTCTTCACTCTACAACTTCTATCACTCTTGTTGTTGTCGTCATGATTTTCACTTCACTGCTGTTGGAAATTCAATTTGCAGACACTGGTTTGTGATAGTAATGAATGAAACTGTGCTTGAAGGTACAGTGGGTAAAATCCTCCCATCTAGTGGTCAGATTGCAGATTGCAGATGCTGAAGTGGACATTTCACTTTGATTTTCAGAGTGATGACACCCAGGAAAAACTCTCTATCATTATAAACTCCATCATTTATTCTCTGTTCAGGTTGTGGGGCTGCAATTTGTCAGAGCTCAGCTATGATTGGCTGCTCTCAGCTCTGAAGTCCAACCCCTCCCACCTCAGAGAGCTGGACCTGAATATGAACCCCCTGAAGGAGTCATCAGTGAAGCCACTGATGGATCTTGTCTACAGCAGTGACCATCAACTGGAGAGTGTGAGGTTAGTACTGGTTTGGAACCATTGGATGATGGTTCCAGCACCAAAGCCAGTTGGTCCCACAGCAGAGGTCCAGTGTTCCCAGTCACAGTGTGAGAGGAGGATGGTGACGTCCAGCTGCTCCTCATTCATCCAACATCTGCTGCCAAACTGCTTCTTCTCTCAGTTCACCACCCAATTATTGATCAGTTCATCTTCATCAGGCCTCAGTATCAGTCCTACACTCCATGGTCACATGACCTTCTGATGTTCCACACTTGACATGTGACTGAGAGTCTGCTTCTTCTCACCAGTCACTCCATCATCTCCATCAACAGTCAACGTCTCTGTGATGATGCGTTCAAGGACCGTGAGTCCTGACTCCTGCTGTCTCTTCTTATCTTTGCAGGTGGTGGTGAGGATGAGGAGAGTGAAGAGGAGCGCTCCATCTACTGGTGGCTGACAGAACTACAACCAGTGGAGCCAAACAGCAAGCTGCACGCACCAACACTGTGTGGGCGTGTCACGACCTTTGACCCCAGTGCAGCCTGGTGGCTGGCGGACTGCTTCTCCCTACAAGCTGCTGTGGTTACTGGGAGAGACGTCCCAGAAGCCACTGGTGGAGCTGAATCCTCAGTGGAAGAAGCAGGACTTGGAGCAGCTGCTCAGTGAAGGCAGCAGCAACGCAACCACTGCTTCTGCTCTCATCATCCACGGCTGGAACATCTCAGCATGAAGGTTCCACACATCAACAACACACTGCTCTGCTCTCACTTCAGAGTTCTATAACATCTTCATTTTGGAGGTGAAAAATACTTTTCAAGAGACTTTATTTCTGCTTCATGATCTTAAATGAGGAAATCATGTGGAAAAGATAAAGTGATTCACAACACCTGTGATGGGAACTCAAATCATTATTGAATCATAAGTAAGACAAAAGAAGTTTCCCTCAAAATAATTCATGGTTTTGATGCTTGCCAGATGTTTGTGTGGAGATTTCAGAAGGACGTCAATGAATCAGAAGGAAACCAGATCATTTATTTTATGTGATTATGTTATATCATCCTAACTTTGTTACGAGCTCAAACATTATATTTCAATGATTCAATATTCTGACAATAAAAGCCATCACAACCTGTGTGACCTTGACCTCAACTGACGTTTCATTTCTGCTGCTTTAACACTTTGATTATATATCTCCTGAAGTCCTACCATGGGGATTCTCCGTATCTGAATAACTTGTGTACTCAAATCTTCTGTAGGCCATACCCACTTCTCCACTAGGTCTCAACATAAACCACATGAATCAATGAAAATAAATCTCACTTTTACAAACAAATCCAATTCAGTTCAAATATAATTTAAATAAAATAAATGTTACATTATAATTAATCACCAACAGATAAATCAATGCTGGATATGAGGTGGTTTGCCCTCTCTGGGTCGGTGGGGAGGCCCTGCCTCAGGGGGAGGAGTTCCAGCATCTCGGGGTCTTGTTTGGGACGCCTCCCTGGGGAGGTGTTCCAGGCATGTCCCACCAGGAGGAGACCCTGCTGGAGGGACCAGGTCTCTGGGCTGGACTGGGAAGCCTTGGGGTCCCACTGGAGGAGCTGGAGGAGGTGACTGGGTCCAGGGAAGTCTGGGGGTCTCTGCTGAGGCTGCTGCCCCCAAGACCTGACTCCAGATACGGCAGTAGAAGATGGATGGATGGATGGATGGATGGATGGATGGTTGCCAGGTGATAGAACATTTCATAAAAACAGACTCTGCATTATAACTTCTATTACACTCTAAATAACTCACTCCAATATAACTGCACTCGTCCTTCTCTCACCTTACATTGGATCACAATGACCAAACAACACAACAAAGACAATGATCCAACTATACTGCCACTTCCAGACTCAGTGTAGGTCTGTAGGCCTCTTGGACCTTCATGTGAACCACTGCGTGTTGACTGGAGGTGAAACATGGCTGACTGCTGTCCTCCTACCTGGACAATGCAATCTCACTTTCAATCTCACAGCCACTAAAAAACCTGATTGTGATTGAGAGGTCCTCAGCAGCCAATCACTGTTGGGAGTCCAGCCTTCAAACACTCCTCCTGAATCCACAGTCACATCTGTGAGCATCTGGAACTTTGGCCCTGATCCTCCACACCACACAACTTGGGATGACAGCGCCACCTACCTGGATCCTTTCAGCAGCCAGTCCATGCTCTGACCCGTTTCCACTGTGGCCTGTTGTGTCATCTGGACCGGAGTCTGGATCATCAGTCTCCAGGTTCATGGAATCTGTCAGAGTGCCGCCGTCCTGTGATGTAATGATAGAGAATCACTCTATTTATACTAATGTGCAGAACCACTAGAGTGTCATTTCTTCACTGCTGTCAGCAACAAGCATTTGGTGTCACACTGGTGTACAACACTTATGGGCTAATTAATAAGAAATGACATATTTATGAATCACCCGCAATGCCCAGATTGTTGCTGCTTATCTGCTGATATCAGCCGTCAACTGTTGCAATATAGAACCACGGGCAGGAAATTACAATTAGTGTAGAATGTATTATAATTTAAAAGTTTACTAACGGTAGTTCTTTAAAGAATTTAGCAGGGATGGGACAGGCTAACGTGACGACGTCACTTGTAAAACTGAAGGAGCTCAACCTGCTGTCACGGTGAAAACTCCGTGTTACGTCCCGTCTCGGGGGACCGAGACGCAACGTGTGGGACACCTTCCCCCACTCCCAAGGCTCATTAATTTCTCACTGCAGTTGGCGGTTTTCAACAAAAACATTTATGAATCAGTAAATGAAATAAACAAAACAACTTAACCGGTGGGCAGCAAAGGTTTCAGGGTGGGCCCAGGCCAAAATAATAAACCAAACTCCAACTACCTCGCCTTAAGAACTAACTAAAGAAAGAAAGAGAAGCCAAATACAGAAAGGCTAACCTCCCTACATACTTAATAAACAGGAGAAAAGAGGGGACAAAGAAAATGGCAGCCCACCCCTACGGCTGCGTGCTCTAACACCATTTCAGAAGTGACTAACTGCAGACTTGGGAGCGGAGGAGTGATGACCGTCAGGCTGGCTCGACTGCTCCTCCTTCTCAGCCATGGCGCGTCCAATCAGCAGCCAACATCCAGGACTGCACCTGCAAGGCATCATCCACTCTCACACACACACACACACACACAGACACAAACATAGAGGCACCTAGACCCACCTGTGGGTCATAACACCCCCTCCCTTAAGAACCAAACCCTATTAACATACCGACAAACAAAACTAAACAAGAAAACCCTCAGTTCCCCCGAAATAAGAATTTCGCAGCTAGTCCACATGTACACGTGATAATGCATCTGCCAACACAATATCAAGATCCCTAGATAGTAAGTTTGATGGATGGATAGAAATAGATAAGTTAGTTAAAGTTACACACACTATACATATATATACATATATATACATACATATATACATATATATATATATATATATATATATATATATATATATACACATACATACATACATACATATATATATATATATATATATATATATATATATATATACATACATGCATTTTTTTTTTTTTTTTTTATTAACCTCTTTCAATGAACTCCAAAACATACATGGTCAAAATTCATATTATTATTATGTTGTTTTTTTTAAATGCTCATACAAAACAAGAAAAGTGGAGGGAGAGTTGTCTGAATTGGGTTCAGTGAGCATCACATCCACTTCTAGGGCATTATTTCCAGCGGCAAGTTTCTGTTACGACTGTTCACTTGCGAACTCAAGCGCAAAGATTGGTGGAGTGACGAGCAACCAGCACGTGAAGTCTACGATCAGCTTCCTCCCACGGAAGTACCATAGGAGGACACGGATTAAATAGTATGGCTTGTCCACCAGAAGGCTGTATTATGGTGTACATAATATAAAACTTCAGCCCAGTTCTGCTTGTATTGCATTGTATTGGTTGGTGTTCCTGAAGTTTCATTTTTCGTCCCTTTTTATTTTTTACATCCATGTTTGTGATGAAATTGTATTGTGAATCGATAGCTCGCATTGCATGCTGGGAAACAGCATCACTCAAGGAAGTTTTGGCTTCGCTGACACGGTCCTGAAGGGAAGTGGGTTTTAGTGCACTGGAACGGGATGAATGTGTTCAATCAAGCAGTACAAACCTGATTAATTGTCTTAATACTTCACTTCGAATGGCCATATTGTTTAGGATTAGAATTAGATGACAACTTCTTCACAATATTTGCAACTATTCAATTTGACCAGCAGGTGTCAGTAGAAGACGAAATTTCATGTTGACTATTTCCTAATGGAAGTGCTCTTTTTACGTTGGATTTTTCTCATAATTATTTGAAGTGTAGGCCTGTATCTGCACACAATTTGGAATTCGTCCCAGCGCCCTGAGCTGTAAATTTGGACGGTGTAAAATGAAAATGGCCAGCTGCAGCAGAAAAGTGGACCCATATATATATATCTGCAATTCATATTTTAACGGTTTATATAGACCTCTCAGGCTCCATTCAAAATGGGGGTTATTGTAGGAGAGTTGCAGTCAATTGAGATTTGGAGAGAGTTTGGATTACTAGATTTTGGATAGTGTTTATAGTTTGGAGTGTTTGAGACTAGATAGCGTTTAGTTTGGAGATAGTTTTGAGAGCTTAGGGAGAGAGTGAGGAGAGGAGAGGTGATAGGATGGAGCCCCCTGTCCTGTACATCAATGTCCATGTTACACAAGCATCTATGTCAGGGGTGCCCATTACGTCCATCGCGATCTACTGGTCAATTGCGAAGGGAGTTTGGGTCTATCGCATGGAGAGAGAGAGGGAGAGAGGGAGTGAGAGAGAGAGAGAGAGAGAGAGAGAGAGAGATCCGCGTCAATTACAGCAGGTAGAATCGTTCAGGCAGGATTAGAAAACACGGTGGATCTGGTTGATTTTGGTCATAATGTACGATGTGCTGGATTTTGTTCTTATATGTGCTGTGCTTTACATTCATTCATTCATTCATTTTCCATACCCGCTTAGTCCCGAACTCAGGGTCACGGGGGTCTGCTGGAGCCTCTCCCAGCTGTCTTAGGGCGAAGGCAGGGGACACCCTGGACAAGGGTGTCCAGGGTAAATGTGACGTATCGGCTTCGGCACCATTCAGATCAAATAAAGACCAGACAGGGACAGGAAAAAGAGTTTCACTGTTGTTTTACACGCAAAACTACCGGGGTTGTCGCGTGAGCTTGCAATCCTGGCGTAAACTGATGGAGACGCCTCGCTCGGAAAATGCGCTTCAAAGTGCACACGCACTGCAGACGCGCCGAAGATGCTGGGAGATGCTGCTGGCAAAACGTCTGCATCACACACACACACACACACACACACACACACACACACACACACACACACACACACACACACACACACACACACACACACACACACACTAACCTATGCGCTGGAAAACACAAAACTATACAGCAAAACATCTTAACGTAAACACACTTTTATTGATAAAATCAAACATAGGCAGATATAACCTTAACAATTTTAAACCATCAGTTTTCTGTGCAATGATGAGCATAAATGCACATGGGAACATGTTGACCCATTTAATCCTCTGTCTTTCTTTATCATTGGACTACAAATATATTTCTGAATGAATATGTTTTCCTGTTTTATCGGAAGTGGATCTTTTTGACTTGCTCATTTTAAAAGTAGCTTGCATGTTGAAAAAGTGTGAGCACCCCTGATCTATGCCCTTTTCCAAGTCCCACAATCACTTTCACTGTCATCTGCCTGATTACACCCATGCCATTTTCAGAAAAAAAATTGCACAAACAGAATACATTCAAAAAATGTATCATACACATAGTTATCAAGTCAAGTTATTTATTTATTTATTGTCATTGTTGAACAAAGTTAACAACAAAATTTGTTTGGAGCATCCCCATAACCACTGGCATCAGTACCCATAAAAATAATCATAAATAAGTGAGAAAAAAAAACAAAAATATATATATAATTTATGTACAGAAATTATTTGGTCATTCATTTTTTGCAATTCATAGTCATTCCCAACAGACATAACAGACACAAAAATTCAATGCATCACACGTGGTTCAGACACAGCTTGCCTGTGATTGTACATTTGGCCAGTAGGTGGTTTCGTGTGCACATGAAACTTCGAGAAATGAACCGTTTCTCGAACCAGTTGGCTCAAGTGGTTCAATGCCACATGAGGCTTCACCTCACCATCACTACAGTCACTGCATCCTGAATCAGTCACACTCAAAGTCGCACACCGCCTCTGCTTTGTTCTGGACTGTGGAATGGGCAATATTAATTTAATCTAATTAAATTCTGTTTTATTACTTTATGTCTATTTTAATGCTCTTTATTGGTGCTGAATGGAAGTGTGGTTGTTGTTTTATGAGCTAATGGATAGACAAGTGGCCTATAACATAAGACGCTTAAATGAAGTGAATAGGATATGTCCACAATGTCAAGAAAGGAAGCAGGGTGTCTTTAAAATCGATAACATTTGAATAAGTATTAAAAGTTGAGTTGATGTTATACTTGTATTGACATTATGAGTAATTTATACAACTTTTCCCAGGAACTTTTCCCAATGATGAGGTTGAGGGCCCATCATCTGCAATTCAGCATTCTGCAGGTAGTCAACACCAAAACAAGCGTATTCAGCTGTCATAATCCTGTTTGTAAATAATACACATAAACTGTGTACTTGTAATATAAGTCAAACTTTGGTAACTTGAATATAATTCTCACAAAGGGATTTTTCATGTGTATGCACTTTGTACCTGTTATGAATTTAAAAAATAAACATTCATAACTAAACTCAGTTGTTGGTTTCCATCTCTATAAGTTAACAAAGATACATAGATACCTATGAAACACTTGTTTATCTTGCTGAAACTAATACTAGGTTACTAGTACTAGATACACCAGTATACTCTCCCGGAGCACAGATCAACCCACTCAAACAAACAAAAAGCATTTTACTCAGTCAGATAAGATTACTAAATGCTGGATGATACACTGTTTTGTGCATTATTTGGGTAAATAAAATAGTTCTATTATTCATACCTCCGCCTACCATTTATTATTCCCTAAGGCATAGGGCATTTAAAAAAACAAAACAAATGTCATTCCGGTGTGCCACCCATCTGTGCCCCGAGCTTGCCCCCCCAAGAAAAAATTCTAGGACCGCCCCTGTTTCCAACACTGTGGATGCTCGGTTGTTTATTGCAGCAGACAGATAAACAATTAAACGGCTAAAGCCATCTATTCCACCGTGAATGACAAATCTCCAGCTTTTGGTAAAAAAGGGAGAGAAGATGGAAAGAGAAATCTAAAATATATAAGGCATCAGATAGCTAATTGAAAAAGGTTCATGCACAGCTTATTTGACACAAAAAGGTATGGTACAAAGATGAAAAGATTTGGAGTGGGTAGAAAATCTCAATGTTTCATTTGTTCAAGTATTTAAAAACAGTTTTGAAAAATACCGTATTAATTTGTGGTTTCCATCTATGTGCCACATTGCATTTGGTGCAGGAACAGAATACTGCCTCCGTCTTAGTGTGCGATTGGCCAAGGCTCGCACTTCAGTCCCAATTGGGTCCACTCTTCTTAAGGAATCACGTACTCTTTGAACTACAACAACAGCAAAAAAAAAAAAAAAGAAAGACAAACTACATAAAATATTAAAGGCACAAATCCGTGTTAACACAGATAATGCTGACAAAAGGTATGATTTCATTTATTAAATACCCCCCCTTTCTTTTTTTAAATATACCGCCATTCTTTTTTTAATCATCCATGTAAGCACTTTTAGCTACATTTTGTACGGAAAGCGTTATACAAATAAAGCTAATTATATTTGTTTGTTTCGGTTAAACTGATGCACAATACAGATTACTGAATACATTCATGTGGGGATCAACTTCATATCAAACTTACTTTGCACTCGTAATCCCCTGGCATGAAGGAATGCTCTCATCATTCTGTACCCTGTGTTTGGGTGACTGAGTTGGATTTCTGCAATGACGGCATCCAGCTCTTCATCACAAAGCGCTGAATACATGTCCGACATTCTAAACAAACAAAGAATAATTCCTGAAATTTTACTTGGCAAGAGCCAAAACATATATAATGATAATAATAATAATAATAATAATAATGATAATAATATAATAATAATAATAATAATAATGATAATAATAATAAACTTTTATTTGTACAGCGCTAAATCACAACCAAAGGCGTCTCAAAGCGCTTTATACAATCGTATAATATGATATATTATATTATATATTATATACTGATATATGATTAAAAGCGTCCATTTTCACTGCAACCATTTTGATGTGTATTTGTTGTATCATTAGTGTTATTAGGTACAAGTGTTGCTGCGTTCATTGCAAGGTTAACATCATTTGCGTCAATAGATATGGAAAACAACTACACTTAAGTTTAAAAGAAATGTGCACGTTTTGTAAATGGCAATTTCTTAATATTATTATTATCATTATTATTATTATTATTATTATTATTATTATTATTATTATTATTATCATTAGTGTTCTGTTAAGGTGAAACAACAAAGAAGCCTTTAAGTCTAAATTGTTTAATAAATAGGTTAAGAGCAGTTGGTGTAAGTATGAAAGTCATTTCATTTATTTGTTGCATTAAGAGAAACCTTTATAGAGCGTCGTTGCCACCTACTGGCATCTTTCGGTAGTATTTCTGTTGTAATTTTGAAGCGAACTTTATACCGGAAGTAAGACACGGGAAACACACTGCCAGCGTTTTCTGATACGCACCCGTTCCTGTAAACCAGTGTTTGTGTGCCGCGAGATATTGTCAGGTGTGCCGTGGGAAATTATCCCATTTGTGTGCCTGTGCAGTCTAGCGCCTGGCAGAGTAATCATGTAGTACTCTTCCATACCAGTAGGTGGCAGCAGCAGGTAGCTAATTGCCTTGCGCTTGGAGACAAGCGAATTAGTGACGCATGGATGCAGCGACAGGTGTGTGGATTGTGGATAGCGGGACGACGGTTGAAAGTGATGGATAAGTTTTTGAAGAGGAAAAATGCTGATTCTGAACTGGACCCTGGACAAAATCCGGACCCAGATGAAGGCCCTAGTATGAGTGGAGGCAAAGACGGTGACGTCGAGCAAAGTTTCTGGCGTGAGGCAATACAATGAAAGCTATCTTTCATTTGGATTTACTTTTACCGGAGATGCAACGGCACCGACTCCGTTGTGCTTGGTATGTGGTGAAAAGCTCTCCAACAGTGCTATGGTCCCAAGTAAGCTTAAACGCCATCTCCAAACGAAACAGCCCTCAGTTCAAAAGAAAAATGTGGAGTATTTTGTTCGCCTGCGTGAACACACGGAGAAACAGGCAACTTTCATGAGAAAAACCGCAAAAGTAAACGAGAGAGCCCTTAAAGCTAGCTACCACGTCGCTGAACTAGGGTTGCCACCTACCAGAGTTACAAATCCGGGACCTCTGGGGGGGGGGGGGGGGGGGGGGGGGGGGGGGGGGGGGTTGAGATGTCTCAAGACTGTCGACGGGGGGTCACCGAAATATACGGGACACAAAGTGAAGTGCGTCCTGTATCAGTTCATGACGGGACAGGTTTTTTAGTTGCCAAGTACGGGACAATCGCGTATTTTACGGGAGTAGACCACAGGCAGAAATCAAATGAGATTTTGTCATTTTCCCTTAAAAACGGGACAAATTGTGTCCCGGGAGAGATTTTATTTTTCCCGGGACAGGTGGTGAAAAAAGAGAACAATTCTGGGAAAAACGGGACGGGTGGCAACACTACGCTGAACTTGTGGCTAAATCAAAAAAGTCCCACACTGTGGCAGAGCAGTTAATACTTCCCGCCTGCAAAGCCATTGTAAATGAGACGCTCGGACCCGAAGCGGCTAAAGAAATAGCCAAAGTCCCTCTCTCAGATAACACAATCTCCAGACGTATGAATGAGATGTCTGCAGACATCGAAAGTGTGGTTTTGGACAAGATCCCTATCAGTAAGAAATTTGCCTTGCAACTTGATGAGTCTACTGATATAAGTGTTGTTGCAGATTCTGAAGTCGACATTTCACTTTGATTTTCAGAGTGATGACACCCTGGAAAAACTCCATCATTATAAACTCTCCATCATTTATGCTCTATTCAGGTTGGAGTATTGCAGGTTGTCAAAGCTCAGCTGTGATTGGCTGCTCTCAGCTCCGAAGTCCAACCCCTCCCACCTCAGACACCTGGACCTGAGTGAGAACCTGCTGCAGGATTCAGCAGTGAAGGAGCTGAGTGGTTTTCTGCAGAGTCCAGACTGTAAACTGGAGACTCTGAGGTCAGTTCACCCTCTTCACTCGACAACTTCTATCACTCTTGTTGTTGTCGTCATGATTTGCACTTGACTGCTGTTGGAAATTCAATTTGCAGACACTGGTTTGTGTTTGAAATGAATGAAACTGGGTTTAAAGGTACAGTGTGTAAAATCCTCCCATCTAGTGGTCAGCTTGCAGATTGCAGATTCTGAAGTGGACATTTCACTTTGATTTTCAGAGTGATGACACCCTGGAAAAACTCTCCATCATTACAAACTCTCCATCATTTATTCTCTATTCAGGTTGTGGTGCTGCAGTTTGTCAGAGCTCAGCTGTGATTGGCTGCTCTCAGCTCTGAAGTCCAACCCCTCCCACCTCAGACACCTGGACCTGGATGGGAACCAGCTGCAGGATTCAGCAGTGAAGCCACTGATGGATCTTGTCCACAGCAGAGACCATCAACTGGAGAGTGTGAGGTCAGTACTGGTTTGGAACCATTGGATGATGGTTCCAGCACCAAAGCCAGTTGATCCCACAGCAGAGGTCCAGTGTTCCCAGTCACAGTGTGAGAGGAGGATGGTGACGTCCAGCTGCTCCTCATTCATCCAACATCTGCTGCCAAACTGCTTCTTCTCTCAGTTCACCACCCAATTATTGATCAGTTCATCTTCATCAGGCCTCAGTATCAGTCCAACACTCCATGGTCACATGACCTTCTGATGTTCCACACTAGACATGTGACTGAGAGTCTGCTTCTTCTCACCAGTCACTCCACCATCTCCATCAACAGTCAGCGTCTCTGTGATGATGCGTTCAAGGACGGTGAGTCCTGACTCCTGCTGTCTCTTCTTCTCTCTACAGGTGGAGGTGAGGGAGGATGAGGAGGAGACTGAAGAGGAGCGCTCCATCTAGTGGTGGCTGACAGAACTACAACAAGTGGAGCCAAACAGCAAGCTGTGTGTCACGACTAGTGATGGTGAGGTGAAGCCTCATGAGGCATTGAACCACTTGAGCCAACTGGTTCGAAGCTTCATGTGCACACGAAACCACCTACTGGCCAAATGTACAATCACAGGCAAGCTGTGTCTGAACCACGTGTGATGCATTGAATTTTTGTGTATGTTATGTCTGTTGGGAATGACTATGAATTGCAAAAAATGAATGACCAAATAATTTCTGTACATAAATTATATATATATATATATATTTGATTTTTTTTTTCTCATTTATGATTATTTTTTATGGGTACTGATGCCAGTGGTTATCGGGATGCTCCAAACAAATTTTGTTGTTAACTTTGTTCAACAGTGACAAATAAATAACTTGAATTGATAACTATGTGTATGATACATTTTTTGAATGTATTCTGTTTGTGCAATTTTTTTCTGAAAATGGCATGGGTGTAATCAGGCAGATGACAGTGAAAGTGATTGTGGGACTTGGAAAAGGGCATAGATCAGGGGTGCTCACACTTTTTCAACATGCAAGCTACTTTTAAAATGAGCAAGTCAAAAAGATCCACCTCCTATAAAACAGGACAAGTCATTCAGAAATATATTTGTAGTCCAATGATAAAGAAAGAAAGGATTAAATGGGTCAACATGTTCCCATGTGCATTTATGCTCATCATTGCACAGAAAACTCATGGTTTAAAATTGTTTAGGTTATATCGGGTTATATATAGTTCGGGACTAAGCGGGTATGGAAAATGAATGAATGAATGAATGTAAAGCACAGCACATATAAGAACAAAATCCAGCACATCGTACATTATGACCAAAATCAACCAGATCCACCGTGTTTTCTAATCCTGCCTGAACGATTCTACCTGCTGTAATTGACGCGGATCTCTCTCTCTCTCTCTTTCACTCTCTCACACTCACTCTCTCTCTCCCTCTCTCTCCCCATGCGATAGACCCAAACTCCCTTCGCAATTGACCAGTAGATCGCGATGGACGTAATGGGCACCCCTGGCATAGATGCTTGTGTAACATGGACATTGATGTACAGGACAGGGGGCTCCATCCTATCACCTCTCCTCTCCTCACTCTCTCCCTAAGCTCTCAAAAATATCTCCAAACTAAACGCTATCTAGTCTCAAACACTCCAAAATATAAACGCTATCCAAAATCTAGTAATCCAAACTCTCTCCAAATCTCAGTTGACTGCAACTCTCCTACAATAACCCCCATTTTGAATGGAGCCTGAGGGGTCTATATAAACCGTTAAAATATGAATTGCAGACATATATATATATATATATATATATATATATATATATATATATATATACATATATAAATATATATATATTAAAAGCACGACTATTTCCCTGTGAAATGTCGGGCTTTGCTCTTGGTGAATTGTTGAGTTTCAGTTCGACGCGCCCAAGCGTGCTTGTGATAAACAAAAATTCTGGAGGATGCGGCGATCCACTGTTCAGATTGTTTATTTGCAATCCAAAAACAAAAAACAAAAACGGTCTTACCGCGACAGCGGACAATGCGGCACAGGTTGCTTGCAAACTCACAGATCGACAAAGTAATCCAACAATCGTCAAAAAATGAGAAATCCAAAAAGTGCTTGAAAAGCGGTCTAAAACTGTTTGGCTGCATTCAACTCAAGAGACCTGCTGGTCCCGTTAACCACCCTAATATAGTTCAGGTGCTGCAGTCACCTGCCTATGGTGATGTGGGGGCATGGCCCTTAGCGCAACCAATACTAAGAAAATACTAAATAAATAAAACAATTACTTTTGTGTCCATAATTAACACATTAAGCCACAGTGCAAATAAATCAGAAATAAGGAAAGAAAATAAATATTTTGGCTCCAACATTCCGGCCCCTAATTGGCATGCAGGAAACAAATGTCAATTATCAAAACAAAACAGAGGAGCCAAAGTTCTTTCACATCTTGTACAAAATTATCGTCTTTTTTCTTTCTTTTTTCTCTCTTTTTTTTCACAATATTGCAAACTTTTCAGTCTCTTTTGAAGATCTGCAACAGTTGATGAGTCCAAGATGTGTGCATATGTGTGAGTGAATCTTCAGGTGCTGCTTGTAGGTGTGTGTGGTGGGAAAGGGAAGTGTGTGTGCGTGAATTTGTGCGGGGACGGGTGTGAGTGTGTGTTTGGCATGTATATGCGTTAGTCTCTGTCTGATGCCTCCAGAAGAAGCACGAGTTTGGTGATAGGCCGGCAAAGAGTGCTGGTCTTGGTCCGAACTTGTACTTGTCTTACGGCTCCCTTGGAATCAGGTACAGGTTGAGTCACTTGGCCCATAAGCCATGATCCTCTTGGTGCCATTTCGTCCACAATTAAAACGATGTCTCCTTTTTTGAAGTTTCGTGTCTTCCTTGTCCATTTTTGTCTTTGTTGCAGTTCTGGCAGATATTCTTTTATCCATCTTCTCCAAAATACATCTGCCATGTACTGAACTTGACGCCACCTCCTTTTGCTGTAACAGTCGTCCGCACTGAAGACCCCCGGGGGTAAAGAAGGCTTGGTTTTCAGTAAAAGAAGGTGGTTCGGTGTCAACGGTTCCAAAGCCATTGGGTCGTTGGAAGCTTTTGTGATTGGTCTGTCATTGATGATAGATTCCACCTCGCAGAGCAAGGTAGCTAGTCCTTCGTCGTCCAGTATTGTGCAACTTCGCTACTGCAGCCCTTTGTGCATCGGTTGCTTTATTCCTTTCTTCCAGCAACACAAGTTCCTTGGCTTCAAACTTCTCCTTCATGCGCTTCACCTGGCTCTCCAGTTGAGTCAAGAAGTCTGTCTTCTCCTGCCACTTCTTGATTGTCTCACCGTGAACTCTTTTGGCCTCTTCCAACTCGACATCCTTGTCCACCAGCTGCTGTTTGAGCTCCTCCTTGCGGAGGCTCAAGTGCTCCAACTGCTCTCTGGCTTCTGCCTGCTGAGCGCGGTCCTCCTCCCGCTGCTGCTGGAACCTCTTCTGGGCCTGCGTTGCCTCTTCACGCATCCTCCGTAGCTGGTCGTCACGCTCCTGCAAGGCCTCTTTAAGTTTGCGGATGGATTCAGTCTGGTCATCGACTATTTTGGCTTTAATTTTGAGGGCATCGCCGTCCCTCTCACTCTGCTTCTTCCGACTCTCCAGCTCAGCACCCAACACCTCTATCCTGGCTTCCAAACGTCCTCAATCCTGAGCCAAGGACACTCCTTGATGAGCGAGTTCCTGGCCCCAGATCTTCCTCTCTGCCCTGAGGCCGTCTATCACAGACTCGTGGGCTGTGAGCTGAGACATCAGTTGTGCTTTCTCTTTCTTCAGCAGCTCCAGCTGCAGACTCGCACGTCTGTCCTGCTGCAATTCTTCTTCCAAGGAACGGAAGCGGCTCTTCAGATCTGTCACAGCGTCATTTTTGGCTTTGTTCAACTGAGAGATGCGGCTGTTCTGTTCTTTGACCATTGCTGTCAGCTGCTGCACCAGAGAGGCAGATTTCTTCTCCTTCTCCTGGAACTGAGTGAATGCCGCCTTGTGACCCACAAGCTCCTCGGTCATCTGGTCACAAACGTCTTTGACCTCAGAGAAGCGAGCAGCCTCAATGGTGAGCGCCATGCGGAACTCGTCCTCCAGGGCAGCGTACTGTTTCTTGCCCTCTGCCAGTTTCTCCTGCAGCTCAGACTCCCTTTGGCCGTGTTTCTGCTCCATGAATGCAACTTCTTTGGCAACTGCTTGGCGGAAATCTGACCCATCAGGCTGCAGCTGCAAGTCCAGTTGTTTCCTGTGCTCCTGTTCCCTGGAAACCAAGAGCTCGTGCAGCTTTTGAAGTTTGTCTTTCTGCTGGCGCACCGCTGCTCTCTGGATGTCCAGCTCTCTCCTCAGAACTGCTGCTTTGTTCCCCAGCTCCCGCTGTCGCTTCTCCTCCTCGGCTTGCTGTTGCGCCCTCAGTGACTCCCCCTGGGAGATGTTTTCCTCCAGCCTGTGCAATGCAGCCTTGTGTTGCTCTTCGCTGGTGCGGGCTTGCTCCACCTGCTGGGTGAGGGATCGACACCTCGCCTCCAGCTCCTCAACACGATTTTTCAGTTCACAGCGCCCTGACCGCTCCCTCAGCAACAGTTCTTTCAATCTGTCAGTGGTGTGAAGGGCCAAACTCTGAAGATCTTTTTCTTCGCCGGCCTTGGTCTGCCAGCACTTGAGTTTGTCTGTGAGCTTCCTAATGGCCTGCTCTGCCTTCCAGCGTCGCTTTCTCTCCTGGTCACACTCTTCCAAGATAGTCCTGTAGGTTTCTGCCTCATCTTTGGGTTTACTTGTCACGTCAACAGAGGCTCCAATGGCTCTTTGCAGGAACTTTCTCACTGGCTCGACTGCTTTCGCGCCGCGTGCAATGTTTACTTTTTTCCGGGTTCTCGCTGTGGCCTCTGAACTCGTCTCGATGCGACACTGTGGATCACTGTCTGATTTCCTGCTTCTGATCTCCTTGGCAGGCCCCTTCTTCGTAAGGCTGTTGCGATGTCTGGGGATCCTGGACCGCCTCCGGTTTTCCTTCCCACTGTCACACTCGTTCTTTGACGTGTGAGCCGTGTCCCTCTTGAAGATTTGTTGTGTCACGACAGCAGAGGAGCTACTGGTTGTTTTATCAGCAGGGGTCTTCTTGATGAGCTGGTAAACTTGTTCCTCCAGTTTTTTGATGCGTTCTTCATTGACAGAGTCCACTGTTTCAGCTACACAACGATTGTTTGGAAATTGTGTGTCCTTTTTCTTTAATGGCAAAGCAATGCTGTAATGTCCATCTACCATTTTGATGGATGCAGAAACACTTTCCATGAACAATTTATCCTCCTGCGACATTTCAAGACGCTCTTCTTTCTCACGCTCTGGGAAGTCTTGCTTGATTTGCTGTCGTATCAAGTTCTCCAGCTTGACAACAGAGATCCTGTGAGCCATGGCAACCCGTTTACCATTTTTGGAGACACTTGTTTTTCGAAAGGGACCATTTACAGTCCATCCTAAGGCTGTCTTAATGGCATAAGGTCCATTTTGCTTGCTGTTAATTACCTTCCAAGGTTCCAGTGCCATTGGAACGTTGCTGCCGATAAGCAAGCCGATATCAGAATTGATTGGATTGAGTTTTACCTCCTTATGGCCATTGCTTCAGATTCTCATGCGTGGGAATATTTTCCTTCTTAACAGGGATTTCATCTTGCATGTATGTAGTCGGAAGATCAAAGTAATCGTTACTGTCGACACTACACATCTCTAGATCACATACAGATGCTGTCTTGACAACTTGAACTTGAACCATTGTTCGTAAAAGTATATCCGTGGTCCTTCCAGTGAGTTGAAGCTGCTGGAGAAGTGCCTTGCTGCAAAAACAATCAGTGCTGCCTGGATCTAAAAAGGCATATGTGGTGACTGTTTTGTTGCTCTTCTTGTTTCTTGCCTTTACAGGCACTATAGCTAAGACCGGTTCCACTTCTCCAGTGTTGTTATCACTTGATCCAGTTTCTTTGTCAACTTCAACTAGACCACTTGTGACAGACTTTTCTTGGTCTTTATAAGTTTTGGCTCCTCCTTTATTGGTGATGTGCAAAACAGTAGGGTGCTGGAGAGAACAAACTTGACATGTCAGCCTTTGTGAGCATCCTTTGCTCATGTGCCCTGACTCCAAACATCCAAAGCACACTCCTTTCCTTTTCAAAAAATCCAGTTTTTCATTGTGAGCTTTCCTGTTAAATTGAGAGCAGGTATCAAGCGTATGAGCGCCACTGCAAAATAAACAAGGCTTTCCATTATCTTTAATAGATTGGACATGGGAAACACTGCCCCCTGCTGGTCTTGTCAATGGGGACACGCTGGTAACTAAACCACTCTTGCTCCTTCTCACCATGCTGCTGAGAAGGTGGAAACAAAGACAAAGACAGGTGGAAATCCATGGTGGAAGTTTCCTTTTAAAATTGGTGCAACGTCTTTTAAGCTGCCGAATACTGGGTGGGATAAGACTTTAGCTTGATTATCCACAAAATTCACCAAATCTGCAAACCTGGCTCTTCTTCCACTCTGCTCTTGCAGGTCACAAGCTTTGAACCTCCATTTTTCTTTCAATTTATAAGGAAGCTTGGAAATAATAATAATAATAATAATAAACTTTTATTTGTACAGCGCTAAATCACAACCAAAGGCGTCTCAAAGCGCTTTATACAATCAGAGAGAACCAACCGGGCCCCCGGAGCAAGCAAGATGTGACAGTGGCTGGGAAAAACTCCCCTGTGGGAAGAAACCTAGGGCAGAACCAGACTCCAGAGGGCGATCATCTGCCTATGAGTAGTTGGGGTGAAGTAGAAAGATAGAGGAGAGACAGAGAAAGAGAGAAAGGAGCAGAGTGAGCCAGGGTGGCAGACAGGACAGAGTGAAAAACAGATACACCAACCAGGCAAAACGGATATAAACACAAAGAATAGGAAATAATTCAAGGCTGCTGTCCATGTGGAGTGTAAGTGTCCATGCTTTGGAAGGCAAGAGCCTAGCTCGATGGACAATCTGCCGATAGGACTAGTCCAGGTCTTAAGCGTGGTGGTGGGATGAAGCGATGACAGCAAGACCCCCAGGACAGCACAATCCAGCTCCTGGCGCAGTGGTCATCACCTGCCGGGGACACAGAGACTGCGGCAGTATCATGCATATCGAGCATACTGTACAAAGCATAATGAGAGCTTGGACAGAGTGGATAGAGTAAAAGATTGGATAGAGTAAAAGATTGATTGGGTGAGGAGAGTGATAAAGGCTCCGCCTGCACAGAGCAACGATCCCTGTAACGGGAGCGAAAGATCTCCCTCCACGGCGTAAGCCTACAGCAGCTTAACTGACAGTGGATGGAGTCTAACTATAAGCTTTAAGAAAAAGGAAAGTCTTAAGTCTACTCCTAAATAAACTAACTGTGTCTGCCCCCCTCACCGAGGCTGGAAGATGGTTCCAAAATAGAGGTGCCAGGAAACTGAAACACCTACCTCCTGATCTAACTCTAGAAATTTTTGGGATAACTAAAAGACCTGAATCCTCAGAGCGAAGGGCTCTTGGAGGATGATAAAGTTCAATGAGTTCCCTAATATAAGAAGGAGCCTGAGAATGAAGAGCTTTGTAAGTTAAAACTAGAATCTTAAATTCAATTCTAAATTTGACAGGCAGCCAATGCAAGGAAGCTAAAATTGGAGTAATATGCTGCCTCCTTCTAGTTCCGGTTAACAATCGTGGATCGTTTTGGATTAACTGTAATGTCCTAAGGGATGAATTTGGGCATCCTGCTAGTACCGAGTTACAGTAATCGAGCCTAGACGTAACAAAAGCATGGATTATTTTTTCCGCATCTTTGAAGGACAAAAAACTTCGAATTTTGGCAATGTTTCTTAAGTGGAAG